>NW_025334329.1:0-48512 GCF_014858855.1 Bufo gargarizans
CTGTCCTTCACCGGACTCCTCTGTCCTCCTCCGGACTCCTCTGTCCTCCCAGGACTCCTCTGTCCTCCTCCAAACTCCTCTGTCCTCCTCCAGACTCCTCTGTCCTCCCCCGGTGTCCTCCGTCCTCCCCAGGTGTCCTCTGTCCTCCTCCAGAACCTTCTGTCCTCCTCCAGACACCTCTGTCCTCCTCCAGAACCTTCTGTCCTCCTCCAGACCCCTCTGTCGTCCTGCAGACGCATCTATCCTCCCCCAGAATCCTCTGTCCTCCTCCGGACTCCTCTGTCGTCCTCCGCACTCCTCTGTCATCCTCCGCACTCCTCTGTCCTCCCCCAGACTCCTCTGTCCTCCTTCAGACTCTTCTGTCCTCCTCCAGAACCTTCTGTCCTCCTCCAGAACCTTCTGTCCTCCTACAGACCACTCTGTCCTCCCCCAGATGCATCTGTCCTCCCCCAGATGCATCTGTGCCCCTCCAGACTCCTCTGTCCTCCCCCGGACTCCTCTGTCCTCCCCCGGTGTCCTCTATCCTCCCCCGGTGTCCTCTGTCCTCCTCAAGAACCGTATGTCCTCCTCCAGACCCCTCTGTCCTCCTCCAGACCCCTCTGTCCTCCTCCAGACCCCTCTGTCCTCCAGCAGAAGCATCTGTCCTCCCCCAGACTCCTCTGTCCTCCTTCAGACTCCTCTGTCCTCCTCCAGACTCCTCTGTCCTCCCCCAGACTCCTCTGTCCTTCCCCAGAAGCCTCTGTCCTCCTACAGACCCCCCTGTCCTCCTACAGAACCTTCTGTCCTCCTCCAGACCCATCTAAACCCCTCTGTCCTCCCCCAGACGCATCTGTCCCCCTCCAGACTCCTCTGTCCTCCACCGGACTCCTCTGTCCCCCTTCAGACTCCTCTGTCCTCCCCCGGACTCCTCTGTCCTCCCCCGGACTCCTCTGTCCTCCTTCAGACTCTTCTGTCCTCCTCCAGAACCTTCTGTCCCGCCCAAGAACCTTCTGTCCCACTCCAGACCCCTCTGTCCCCCCCCAGACCCCTCTGTCCCCCTCCAGACTCCTCTGTCTTCCCCTGGACTCCTCTGTCCTCCCCCGCACTCCTCTGTCCTCCCCCGCACTCCTCTGTCCTCCCCCAGACTCTTCAGTCCTCCCCCAGACTCCTCTGTCCTCCCCCAGACTCTTCAGTCCTCCCCCGGTGTCCTCTGTCCTCCTCAGAACCTTCTGTCCTCCTCCAGAACCTTCTGTCCCCCTCCAGACCCCTCTGTCCCCCCAGACCCCTCTGTCCCCCTCCAGACTCCTCTGTCCTCCCCCAGACTCCTCTGTCCTCCCCCAGACTCCTCTGTCCTCTTTCAGACTTCTCTTTCCTCCTTCAGACTCCTCTGTCCTTCCCCAGAAGCCTCTGTCCTCCTACAGACCCCTCTGTCCTCCTCCAGAACCTTCTGTCCTCCTCCAGACCCCTCTAGACCCCTCTGTCCTCCCCCAGACGCATCTGTCCCCCTCCAGACTCCTCTGTCCTCCACCGGACTCCTCTGTCCCCCTCCAGACTCCTCTGTCCCCCTCCAGACTCCTCTGTCCTCCCCCGGACTCCTCTGTCCTCCTTCAGACTCTTCTGTCCTCCTCCAGAACCTTCTGTCCCCCTCCAGAACCTTCTGTCCCCCTCCAGACCCCTCTGTCCCCCCCAGACCCCTCTGTCCCCCTCCAGACTCCTCTGTCCTCCCCCGCACTCCTCTGTCCTCCCCCGCACTGCTCTGTCCTCCCCCGCACTCCTCTGTCCTCCCCCGCACTCCTCTGTCCTCCCCCAGACTCCTCTGTCCTCCCCCAGACTCTTCAGTCCTCCCCCAGACTCCTCTGTCCTCCCCCAGACTCCTCTGTCCTCCCCCAGACTCTTCAGTCCTCCCCCGGTGTCCTCTGTCCTCCTCAGAACCTTCTGTCCTCCTCCAGAACCTTCTGTCCCCCTCCAGACCCCTCTGTCCCCCCAGACCCCTCTGTCCCCCTCCAGACTCCTCTGTCCTCCCCCAGACTCCTCTGTCCTCCCCCAGACTCCTCTGTCCTCCCCCAGACTCCTCTGTCCTCTTTCAGACTTCTCTTTCCTCCTTCAGACTCCTCTGTCCTCCTCTAAACTCCTCTGTCCTCCTCCAGACTCCTCTGTCCTCCCCCGGTGTCCTCCGTCCTCCCCAGGTGTCCTCTGTCCTCCTCCAGAACCTTCTGTCCTCCTCCGGACTCCTCTGTCCTCCCCCGGACTCCTCTGTCCTCCCCCTGTGTCCTCTATCCTCCCCCGGTGTCCTCTGTCCTCCTCAAGAACCGTCTGTCCTCCTACAGACCCCTCTGTCCTCCTCCAGAACCTTCTGTTCTCCTCCAGACCCCTCTGTCCTCCTCCAGACCCCTCTGTCCTCCAGCAGAAGCATCTGTCCTCCCCCAGACTCCTCTGTCCTCCTCCAGACTCCTCTGTCCTCCTCCAGACTCCTCTGTCCTCCCCCAGACTCCTCTGTCCTTCCCCAGAAGCCTCTGTCCTCCTACAGACCCCTCTGTCCTCCTCCAGAACCTTCTGTCCTCCTCCAGACCCCTCTAGACCCCTCTGTCCTCCCCCAGACACATCTGTCCCCCTCCAGACTCCTCTGTCCTCCACCGGACTCCTCTGTCCCCCTCCAGACTCCTCTGTCCTCCCCCGGACTCCTCTGTCCCCCTCCAGACTCCTCTGTCCTCCCCCGGACTCCTCTGTCCTCCCCCGGACTCCTCTGTCCTCCTTCAGACTCTTCTGTCCTCCTCCAGAACCTTCTGTCCCCCTCCAGAACCTTCTGTCCCCCTCCAGACCCCTCTGTCCCCCCCAGACCCCTCTGTCCCCCCCAGACCCCTCTGTCCCCCTCCAGACTCCTCTGTCTTCCCCTGGACTCCTCTGTCGTCCCCCGTACTCCTCTGTCCTCCCCCGCACTCCTCTGTCCTCCCCCAGACTCCTCTGTCCTCCCCCAGACTCCTCTGTCCTCCCCCAGACTCCTCTGTCCTCCCCCAGACTCTTCAGTCCTCCCCCAGACTCCTCTGTCCTCCCCCAGACTCTTCAGTCCTCCCCCGGTGTCCTCTGTCCTCCTCAGAACCTTCTGTCCTCCCCCAGACCCCTCTGTCCCCCTCCAGACTCCTCTGTCCTCCCCCAGACTCCTCTGTCCTCTTTCAGACTCCTCTTTCCTCCTTCAGACTCCTCTTTCCTCCTTCAGACTCCTCTGTCCTCCTTCAGACTCATCTGTCCTCCCCGGGACTCCTCTGTCCTCCCCCGAACGGCTCTGTCCTCCCCCGGACTCCTCTGTCCTCCCCAGACTCCTCTGTCCTCCTCCAGACTCCTCTGTTCTCCTCCAGACTCCTCTGTCCTTCCCCGGTGTCCTCTGTCCTCCTCCAGAACCTTCTGTCCTCCTACAGACCCCTATTTCCTCCTCCAGAACCTGCTGTCCTCCTCCAGAACCTTCTGTCCTCCTCCAGACCCTTCTGTCCTCCTCCAGACTCCTCTGTCCTCTCCCGGACTCCTCTGTTCTCCTCCGGACTCCTCTGTCTTCCCTCGGTGTCCTCTGTCCTCCCCCGGTGTCCTCTGTCCTCCCCCGGTGTCCTCTGTCCTCCCACAGACCCCTCTGTCCTCCTGCAGACGCATCTGTCCTCCTCCAGACCCCTCTGTCCTCCCCCAGACTCCTCTGTCCTCCACCGGACTCCTCTTTCCTCCTCTGAACTCCTCTGTTTTCCCCCGTACTCCTCTGTCCTCCCCCGTACTCCTCTGTCCTCCCCCGGACTCCTCTGTCCTCCCCTGGACTCCTCTGTCCTCCTTCAGACTCTTCTGTCCTCCTCCAGAACCTTCTGTCCCCTTCCAGAACCTTCTGTCCCCCTCCAGACCCCTCTGTCCCCCCCAGACCCCTCTGTCCCTGTCTGACTCCTCTTTCCTCCTCTGAACTCCTCTGTTTTCCCCCGGACTCCTCTGTTTTCCCCCGTACTCCTCTGTCCTCCCCGGACTCTTCTGTCCTCCCCCGGACTCCTCTGTCCTCCTTCAGACTCTTCTGTCCTCCTCCAGAACCTTCTGTCCCCTTCCAGAACCTTCTGTCCTCCTACAGACCCCTCTGTCCTCCTCCAGAACCTGCTGTCCTCCTCCAGAACCTTCTGTCCTCCTCCAGACCCTTCTGTCCTCCTCCAGACTCCTCTGTCCTCTCCCGGACTCCTCTGTTCTCCTCCGGACTCCTCTGTCTTCCCTCGGTGTCCTCTGTCCTCCCCCGGTGTCCTCTGTCCTCCCCCGGTGTCCTCTGTCCTCCCCCGGTGTCCTCTGTCCTCCCACAGACCCCTCTGTCCTCCTGCAGACGCATCTGTCCTCCTCCAGACCCCTCTGTCCTCCCCCAGACTCCTCTGTCCTCCACCGGACTCCTCTTTCCTCCTCTGAACTCCTCTGTTTTCCCCAGGACTCCTCTGTTTTCCCCCGTACTCCTCTGTCCTCCCCCGGACTCCTCTGTCCTCCCCCGGACTCCTCTGTCCTCCCCCGGACTCCTCTGTCCTCCTCCAGAACCTTCTGTCCCCTTCCAGAACCTTCTGTCCCCCTCCAGACCCCTCTGTCCCCCCCAGACCCCTCTGTCCCCCTCCAGACTCCTCTGTTTTCCCCCATACTCCTCTGTTTTCCCCCGTACTCCTCTGTCCTCCCCCGGACTCCTCTGTCCTCCTTCAGACTCTTCTGTCCTCCTCCAGAACCTTCTGTCCCCCTCCAGAACCTTCTGTCCTCCTCCAGAACCTTCTGTCCCCCTCCAGACCCCTCTGTCCCCCCCAGACCCCTCTGTCCCCCTCCAGACTCCTCTGTCCTCCCCGGACTCCTCTGTCCTCCCCCGCACTCCTCTGTCCTCCCCCAGACTCCTCTGTCCTCCCCCAGACTCTTCAGTCCTCGCCCAGAGTCCTCTGTCCTCCCTTCAGACTCTTCAGTCCTCCCCCGGTGTCCTCTGTCCTCCTCAGAACCTTCTGTCCTTCTTCAGAACCTTCTGTCCTCCTCCAGACCCCTCTGTCCTCCCCCAGATGCATCTGTCCCCCCTCCAGACTCCTCTGTCCTCCACCAGACTCCTCTGTCCTCCTCCGGACTCCTCTGTCCTCCCCCAGACTCCTCTATCCTCCCCCGGACTCCTCTATCCTCCCCCGGACTCCTCTGTCCTCCCCTGGACTCCTCTGTCCTCCTCTGGACTCCTCTGTCCTCCCCTGGACTCCTCCCCCATCCTCCCCCAGACTCCTCTATCCTCCCCCGGACTCCTCTATCCTCCCCCGGACTCCTCTGTCCTCCCCTGGACTCCTCTGTCCTCCTCCAGACTCCTCTGTCCTCCTCCAGACTCCTCTGTCCTCCTCCAGACTCCTCTGTCCTTCCCCGGTGTCCTCTGTCCTCCTCCAGAACCTTCTGTCCTCCTACAGACCCCTCTGTCCTCTTCCAGAACCTTCTGTCCTCCTCCAGAGCCTTCTGTCCTCCTCCAGACCCTTCTGTCCTCCTCCAGACTCCTCTGTCCTCCCCCGGACTCCTCTGTCCTCCCCTGGACTCCTCTGTCCTCCTCTGGACTCCTCTGTCCTCCCCTGGACTCCTCCCCCATCCTCCCCCAGACTCCTCTGTCCTCCCCCAGACTCCTCTGTCCTCCCCCAGACTCCTCTGTCCTCCCCCAGACTCCTCTGTCCTCCCCCGGTGTCCTCTGTCCTCCTCCAGAACCTTCTGTCCTCCTCCAGACCCCTCTGTCCTCCCCCAGATGCATCTGTCCCCCTCCAGAATCCTCTGTCCTCCCCCAGACTCCTCTGTCCTCCCTCAGACTCCTCTGTCCTCCCCCGGACTCCTCTGTCCTCCCCCGGACTCCTCTGTCCTCCCCCGGACTCCTCTGTCCTCCCCCGGACTCCTCTGTCCTCCTCCAGACTCCTCTGTCCTTCCCCGGTGTCCTCTGTCCTCCTCCAGAACCTTCTGTCCTCCTACAGACCCCTCTGTCCTCCTCCAGAACCTTCTGTCCTCCTTCACAGCCTTCTGTCCTCCTCCAGACCCTTCTGTCCTCCTCCAGACTCCTCTGTCCTCCCCCGGACTCCTCTGTCCTCCCCCGGACTCCTCTGTCCTCCCCCGGACTCCTCTGTCCTCCTCTGGACTCCTCTGTCCTCCCCTGGACTCCTCCATCATCCTCCCCCAGACTCATCTGTCCTCCTCCAGACTCCTCTGTCCTCCCCCGGTGTCCTCTGTCCTCCTCCAGAACCTTCTGTCCTCCTCCAGACCCCTCTGTCCTCCCCCAGATGCATCTGTCCCCCTCCAGACTCCTCTGTCCTCCCCCAGACTCCTCTGTCCTCCCCCAGACTCCTCTGTCCTCCCTCAGACTCCTCTGTCCTCCCTCAGACTCCTCTGTCCTCCCCCAGACTCCTCTGTCCTCCCCCAGACTCCTCTGTCCTCCCTCAGACTCCTCTGTCCTCCCCCGGACTCCTCTGTCCTCCCCCGGACTCCTCTGTCCTCCCCCGGACTCCTCTGTCCTCCCCCGGACCCCTCTGTCCTCCTCCGGACTCCTCTGTCCTCCCCCGGACTCCTCTGTCCTCCCCCGGACTCCTCTGTCCTTCCCCGGACTCCTCTGGACTCCTCTGTCCTCCCCCGGACTCCTCTGTCCTCCTCCAGACTCCTCTGTCCTCCCCCTGGTGTTCTCTGTCCTCCTCCAGAACCCTCTGTCCTCCTACAGACCCCTCTGTCCTCCTCCAGAACCTTCTGTCCTCCTCCAGAACCTTCTGTCCTCCTCCAGAACCTTCTGTCCCCCTCCAGACTCCTCTGTCCTCCTCCTCCAGAACCTTCTGTCCTCCTGCAGACCCCTCTGTCCTCCTCCAGACCCCTCTATCCTCCTCCAGAACCTTCTGTCCTCCTCCAGACTCCTCTGTCCCCCTCTAGACCCTTCTGTCCCTCTCTAGACCCTTCTGTCCTCCTCCAGGCCCCTCTGTCCTCCTCAAGGCTCCTCTGTCCCCACCTCTAGACCCCTCTGTCCCCACCTCTAGACCCCTCTGTCCCCACCTCTAGACCCCTCTGTCCTCCTCCACAACCTTCTGTCCTCCTCCAGACCCCTCTGTCCTCCTCCAGACTCCTCTGTCCTCCTCCAGACTCCTCTGTCCTCCTCCAGACTCCTCTGTCCTCCTCCAGACTCCTCTGTCCTCCTCCAGACTCCTCTGTCCTTCCCCGGTGTCCTCTGTCCTCCTCCAGAACCTTCTGTCCTCCTACAGACCCCTCTGTCCTCCTCCAGAACCTTCTGTCCTCCTCCAGACCCTTCTGTCCTCCTCCAGACCCTTCTGTCCTCCTCCAGACTCCTCTGTCCTCCCCCGGACTCCTCTGTCCTCCCCCGGACTCCTCTGTCCTCCTCTGGACTCCTCTGTCCTCCCCTGGACTCCTCCCCCATCCTCCCCCAGACTCATCTGTCCTCCTCCAGACTCCTCTGTCCTCCCCCGGTGTCCTCTGTCCTCCTCCAGACCCCTCTGTCCTCCTCCAGACCCCTCTGTCCTCCCCCAGATGCATCTGTCCCCCTCCAGACTCCTCTGTCCTCCCCCAGACTCCTCTGTCCTCCCCCAGACTCCTCTGTCCTCCCTCAGACTCCTCTGTCCTCCCCCGGACTCCTCTGTCCTCCCCTGGACTCCTCTGTCCTCCCCCGGACTCCTCTGTCCTCCCCCGGACCCCTCTGTCCTCCTCTGGACTCCTCTGTCCTCCCCCGGACTACTCTGTCCTCCCCCGGACTCCTCTGTCCTTCCCCGGACCCCTCTGTCCTCCTCTGGACTCCTCTGTCCTCCCCCGGACTCCTCTGTCCTCCTCCAGACTCCTCTGTCCTCCCCCTGGTGTTCTCTGTCCTCCTCCAGAACCTTCTGTCCTCCTACAGACCCCTCTGTCCTCCTCCAGAACCTTCTGTCCTCCTCCAGAACCTTCTGTCCTCCTCCAGAACCTTCTGTCCTCCTCCAGAGCCTTCTGTACCCCTCCAGACTCCTCTGTCCTCCTCCTCCAGAACCTTCTGTCCTCCTGCAGACCCCTCTGTCTTCCTCCAGACCCCTCTATCCTCCTCCAGAACCTTCTGTCCTCCTCCAGACTCCTCTGTCCCCCTCTAGACCCTTCTGTCCCTCTCTAGACCCTTCTGTCCTCCTCCAGGCCCCTCTGTCCTCCTCAAGGCTCCTCTGTCCCCACCTCTAGACCCCTCTGTCCCCACCTCTAGACCCCTCTGTCCTCCTCCACAACCTTCTGTCCTCCTCCAGACCCCTCTGTCCCCCTCCAGAACCCTCTGTCCTCCTCCAGACCCCTCTGTCCTCCTCCAGACCCCTCTGTCCTCCTCCAGACCCCTCTGTCCTCCTCCAGACTCCTCTGTTCTCCTCCAGACCCCTATGTCCTCCTCCAGACCGCTCTGTCCCCCTCCAGACCCTTCTGTCCTCCTTCAGGCCCATCTGTCCTCCTCAAGGCTCCTCTGTCCCCACCTCCAGACCCATCTGTCCTCCTTCAGACCATATTGTCCTCCTCCAGGCTCCTCTGTTCTCTTCCAGACCCCTCTGTTCTCCTCCAGACCCCTCTGTCCTCCTCCAGGCTCCTCTGTCCCCCTCCAGACCCCTCAGTCCTCCTCCAGGCTCCTCTGTCCCCCTCCAGACCCCTCAGTCCTCCTCCAGACCCCTCAGTCCTCCTCCAGACCCCTTTGTCTTCCTCAAGACTCCTCGGTCCTCCTCTAAATCCTAAATGTTTAATACACCCCTCCTCCCCGGTTTATTTCTATATAGCTTCTCAGTGTAGAGTCCTCAGATAAGTCACTGTGGCCTTCACTCACCTCATCCAGACTCTTGGTCACGTCTGGTTTGTCCATGTCCCCGCAGGATGACATAAGCTCCACCCCCACCGATCCCAGCGTGTCCAGGTCAGTCTGCAGGTTGTCAATGTCCTCTCGCAGAGCCTGACAACAGAGAGTCCAGATAATCATTGGATATAGGGAGGGGACACAATACTGATATATAGTTATTACAGGTGAGTGCGGGGGTCACTAGTGGCAGACCCTCCGCTGTGATATAATATTCAGATGGAGAAAGGTCGCTCTCCACACACCCGGTACCTACCTGCATGGCATCGAGTCGTGTCCTGATGGAGTCCGGGTCAGAATTGGGCTCTTCTGTGTCCAGAACCATTTGCTGGGTGTCACCGAGGGTCAAAGCCAAGTCTGAGAGTCCGTTCCAGAAGCGCTCAGCCAACATGAGGAGCCCAGAGAGCCACACGTCTCGCTCCTCGGCGCGTCCACACAGTCGCTGCCACTGGGTCAGTAACTCTGCTGTGCGCAGCATGACCCCTGCAATAGACACAGAGGTCAGCGCACAACCGGTCTGTGTGGATGACCCCCACCATCCTACTGAGAGGCAGGTACCTTGTGGCGCCTCCGTCTGGGCTGGGAGGCTGGATACGAGCTCTGCTGCCTGCTTGCTGACGTTCTCCAGAGCCATTCCCAGCTTCTCCAGCTCAGCCTGCACTTGGCCGTTCTCTCGGAGCTGCTCCCGGATTCTAGAGGGCTCCCCGCGAACAGAAGAGACGCTCTGCAGCCGGTCACCCAGTCTCTCCAAGCTGTCACTCATCATATGGATCCGCTCATTAACCTAAGGACATAACAAGGAGGCAATGAGGGAAGGACACATCAAATGGGAGGCTCCTGAAGCCCCTCTGTGCTGCTGTGAGACCTGCATCTGTCTCTGGTTTGGAGATGGTCTCCCGCAGACAATCTTTTGGTATGTCCAGAGGACCTGAAATTGGTGGAGCTCCCCTTTAAGTGGGACTGTATAGGTGCTCACCTGGCTGTATCTGGGCACAGTATCCTCCAGGATGGTTGCAGCTTGGCGCACAGCCTCTCGGATGGCACAGTATTGTTTCTCTGCGGCCTCGAAGCGATTCTGAAAGGCGGCCCCTTCCTCCGGGCACAGCTCCGACAGCTTACAGGACACGCGGTGCAGCTTGGTGACCAGGGGCTTGTGCTCAGCGACCACCTCCCTCAGCGCCTGTGGGCACAGCACAATCATCAGCGGTCTAGTGGTGCCCCCTCGTGCCCACAGGAGCCACAGCGACACCTAGAGGCCACACTGCACCACACAGCCCCTCCAAGGCACAGTGCCAGTCTGCACCCATAAAGGCGTGCGCCCTGGCACCCACTGACCTGCAGCTGCTGCTGCTGCTGTCGGACCTCACTGTAGTTGCCGTAGTTCGGAGACAGATGCGGTAACTCGGATTCCGTCTCCTGCATCCAGGGCAGCAGCTCGTCCTCTGCCTCCGAGAACTGCCCCAGCAGGGCCAGGGCATGGTCCAGCACCGGGGGGCAGGTGGTCACCTCGGCCGCTATCCGGGGGGACATCTCTTCAAGAGACTGTAAAGATGTCTGCAAGGAGAACGAGCGGCTACATTACCACAAGGGGAAGGGGTCTGCGGCATCTCGGGACATAGATTGTGAGCTCCTGGGACAAGGGAGGTCAACCCCCCCTCACCTGCAGTTACTCCTCAGTACATTGAGGACACAGTATCAGTACTGGACCCCCAGCTCTGCCCCCCCCCCCCCCCACCTGCAGTTACTCCTCAGTACATTGAGGACACAGTATCAGAACCGGACCCCCAGCTCTGCCCCCCCCCCTCACCTGCAGTTACTCCTCAGTACATTTAGGACACAGTATCAGTACCGGACCCCCAGCTCTGCCCCCCCCCCCCCCTCACCTGCAGTTACTCCTCAGTACATTTAGGACACAGTATCAGTACCGGACCCCCAGCTCTGCCCCCCCCCCCCCCCTCACCTGCAGTTACTCCTCAGTACATTTAGGACACAGTATCAGTAACGGACCCCCAGCTCTGCCCCCCCCCCCCTTCACCTGCAGTTACTCCTCAGTACAATGAGGACACAGTATCAGTACCGGACCCCCAGCTCTGCCCCCCCCCCCTCACCTGCAGTTACTCCTCAGTACATTGAGGACACAGTATCAGTACCGGACCCCCAGCTCTGCCCCCCCCCCCCTCACCTGCAGTTACTCCTCAGTACATTGAGGACACAGTATTAGTACCGGACCCCCAGCTCTGCCCCCCCCCCCCCACCTGCAGTTACTCCTCAGTACAATGAGGACACAGTATCAGTACCGGACCCCCAGCTCTGCCCCCCCCTCACCTGCAGTTACTCCTCAGTACATTGAGGACACAGTATTAGTACCGGACCCCCAGCTCTGCCCCCCCCCCTCACCTGCAGTTACTCCTCAGTACATTGAGGACACAGTATCAGTACCGGACCCCCAGCTCTGCCCCCCCCCCCCTCACCTGCAGTTACTCCTCAGTACATTTAGGACACAGTATCAGTACCGGACCCCCAGCTCTGCCCCCCCCTCACCTGCAGTTACTCCTCAGTACATTGAGGACACAGTATCAGTACCGGACCCCCAGCTCTGCCCCCCCCCCCCCCCCCCTCACCTGCAGTTACTCCTCAGTACATTGAGGACACAGTATCAGTACCGGACCCCCAGCTCTGCCCCCCCCCCCCCCTCACCTGCAGTTACTCCTCAGTACATTTAGGACACAGTATCAGTACCGGACCCCCAGCTCTGCCCCCCCCCCCCCCCCTCACCTGCAGTTACTCCTCAGTACATTGAGGACACAGTATCAGTACCGGACCCCCAGCTCTGCCCCCCCCCCCTCACCTGCAGTTACTCCTCAGTACATTGAGGACACAGTATCAGTACCGGACCCCCAGCTCTGCCCCCCCCCCCTCACCTGCAGTTACTCCTCAGTACATTGAGGACACAGTATCAGTACCGGACCCCCAGCTCTGCCCCCCCCCCCCCCTCACCTGCAGTTACTCCTCAGTACATTTAGGACACAGTATCAGTACCGGACCCCCAGCTCTGCCCCCCCCCCCCTCACCTGCAGTTACTCCTCAGTACATTGAGGACACAGTATCAGTACCGGACCCCCAGCTCTGCCCCCCCCCCTCACCTGCAGTTACTCCTCAGTACATTTAGGACACAGTATCAGTACCGGACCCCCAGCTCTGCCCCCCCCCCCCCTCACCTGCAGTTACTCCTCAGTACATTTAGGACACAGTATCAGTACCGGACCCCCAGCTCTGCCCCCCCCCCCTCACCTGCAGTTACTTCTCAGTACATTGAGGACACAGTATCAGTACCGGACCCCCAGCTCTGCCCCCCCCCCCCACCTGCAGTTACTCCTCAGTACATTTAGGACACAGTATCAGTACCGGACCCCCAGCTCTGCCCCCCCCCCCCCCTCACCTGCAGTTACTCCTCAGTACATTTAGGACACAGTATCAGTACCGGACCCCCAGCTCTGCCCCCCCCCCCCTCACCTGCAGTTACTCCTCAGTACATTGAGGACACAGTATCAGTACCGGACCCCCAGCTCTGCCCCCCCCTCACCTGCAGTTACTCCCCAGTACATTGAGGACACAGTATCAGTACCGGACCCCCAGCTCTGCCCCCCCCTCACCTGCAGTTACTCCCCAGTACATTGAGGACACAGTATCAGTACCGGACCCCCAGCTCTGCCCCCCCCTCACCTGCAGTTACTCCTCAGTACATTGAGGACACAGTATCAGTACCGGACCCCCAGCTCTGCCCCCCCCCCTCACCTGCAGTTACTCCTCAGTACATTGAGGACACAGTATCAGTACCGGACCCCCAGCTCTGCCCCCCCCCTCACCTGCAGTTACTCCTCAGTACATTGAGGACACAGTATCAGTACCGGACCCCCAGCTCTGCCCCCCCTCACCTGCAGTTACTCCTCAGTACATTGAGGACACAGTATCAGTACCGGACCCCCAGCTCTGCCCCCCCCCCCTCACCTGCAGTTACTCCTCAGTACATTTAGGACACAGTATCAGTACCGGACCCCCAGCTCTGCCCCCCCCTCACCTGCAGTTACTCCTCAGTACATTGAGGACACAGTATCAGTACCGGACCCCCAGCTCTGCCCCCCCCCCTCACCTGCAGTTACTCCCCAGTACATTGAGGACACAGTATCAGTACCGGACCCCCAGCTCTGCCCCCCCTCACCTGCAGTTACTCCTCAGTACATTGAGGACACAGTATCAGTACCGGACCCCCAGCTCTGCCCCCCCCCCCCCTCACCTGCAGTTACTCCTCAGTACATTTAGGACACAGTATCAGTACCGGACCCCCAGCTCTGCCCCCCCCCCCTCACCTGCAGTTGCTCCTCAGTACATTGAGGACACAGTATCAGTACCGGACCCCCAGCTCTGCCCCCCCCCCCCCCCCCCCTCACCTGCAGTTACTCCTCAGTACAATGAGGACACAGTATCAGTACCGGACCCCCAGCTCTGCCCCCCCCTCACCTGCAGTTACTCCTCAGTACATTGAGGACACAGTATCAGTAACGGACCCCCAGCTCTGCCCCCCCCCCTCACCTGCAGTTACTCCTCAGTACATTGAGGACACAGTATCAGTACCGGACCCCCAGCTCTGCCCCCCTCACCTGCAGTTACTCCTCAGTACATTGAGGACACAGTATCAGTACCGGACCCCCAGCTCTGCCCCCCCCCCCCCCTCACCTGCAGTTACTCCTCAGTACATTGAGGACACAGTATCAGTACCGGACCCCCAGCTCTGCCCCCCCCTCACCTGCAGTTACACCCCAGTACATTGAGGACACAGTATCAGTACCGGACCCCCAGCTCTGCCCCCCCCTCACCTGCAGTTACTCCTCAGTACATTGAGGACACAGTATCAGTACCGGACCCCCAGCTCTGCCCCCCCCCCCTCACCTGCAGTTACTCCTCAGTACATTGAGTACACAGTATCAGTACCGGACCCCCAGCTCTGCCCCCCTCACCTGCAGTTGCTCCTCAGTACATTGAGGACACAGTATCAGTACCGGACCCCCAGCTCTGCCCCCCCCTCACCTGCAGTTACTCCTCAGTACATTGAGGACACAGTATCAGTACCGGACCCCCAGCTCTGCCCCCCTCACCTGCAGTTACTCCTCAGTACAATGAGGACACAGTATCAGTACCGGACCCCCAGCTCTGCCCCCCCCCCTCACCTGCAGTTACTCCTCAGTACATTGAGGACACAGTATCAGTACCGGACCCCCAGCTCTGCCCCCCCCCCCTCACCTGCAGTTACTCCTCAGTACATTTAGGACACAGTATCAGTACCGGACCCCCAGCTCTGCCCCCCCCCCCCTCACCTGCAGTTACTCCTCAGTACATTTAGGACACAGTATCAGTACCGGACCCCCAGCTCTGCCCCCCCCCCCCCTCACCTGCAGTTGCTCCTCAGCGCGCGCAGAGCACAGTGTCAGCAGAACGTCTGAGATACACAGCAGTCTCTCCACAATCCCCCGATGCTGCAGAACGTCCACCGCCAGGAGCTACAAGGACCACAAATCCCATCATTGTTATCACAAGAAAGATGCAGTGAGACTATCACCAACAGCTCGGGAGGTACTTACCTTGTGCTCCCTCATCTGGGACTGGATGGAGTCTGCATCCAGTGTGACCCGGGTGACCTCTGCCAGATGTCTCTCAGTGACAGTAAGATGGGTGAGCTCTGCCCGAACGACCTGCTCCAACTGTGCAACAGATAGCTACGGGTTATCACTGCAAAGATGGCCGGGGACACTGCAGTGATGTGAGGAGGACACTGCTCTGATGTGAGGAGGACACTGCAGTGATGTGAGGAGGACACTGCTCTGATGTGAGGAGGACACTGCACTGATGTGAGGAGGACACTGCTCTGATGTGAGGAGGACACTGCAGTGATGTGAGGAGGACACTGCAGTGATGTGAGGAGGACACTGCACTGATGTGAGGAGGACACTGCGCTGATGCGAGGAGGACACTGCGCTGATGTGATGAGGACACTGCAGTGATGTGAGGAGGACACTGCAGTGATGTGAGGAGGACACTGCAGTGATGTGAGGAGGACACTGCGCTGATGTGAGGAGGACACTGCTCTGATGTGAGGAGGACACTGCGCTGATGTGAGGAGGGCACTGCATTGATGTGAGGAGGACACTGCACTGATGTGAGGAGGACACTGCAGTGATGTGAGGAGGACACTGCACTGATGTGAGGAGGACACTGCAGTGATGTGAGGAGGACACTGCAGTGATGTGAGGAGGACACTGCGCTGATGTGAGGAGGGCACTGCAGTGATGTGAGGAGGACACTGCAGTGATGTGAGGAGGACACTGCAGTGATGTGAGGAGGACACTGCGCTGATGTGAGAAGGACACTGCAGTGATGTGAGGAGGACACTGCAGTGATGTGAGGAGGACACTGCGCTGATGTGAGGAGGGCACTGCAGTGATGTGAGGAGGACACTGCGCTGATGTGGGGAAGACACTGCGCTGATGTGAGGAGGACACTGCAGTGATGTGAGGAGGACACTGCAGTGATGTGAGGAGGACACTGCAGTGATGTGAGGAGGACACTGCACTGATGTGAGGAGGACACTGCGCTGATGTGAGGAGGACACTGCGCTGATGTGAGGAGGACACTGCGCTGATGCGAGGACACTGCGCTGATGTGAGGAGGACACTGCGCTGATGTGAGAAGGACACTGCAGTGATGTCAGGAGGACACTGCACTGATGTGAGGAGGACACTGAAATGATGTGAGGAGGACACTGCACTGATGTGAGGAGGACACTGCAGTGATGTGAGGAGGACACTGCAGTGATGTGAGGAGGACACTGCAGTAATGTGAGGAGGACACTGCACTGATGTGAGGAGGACACTGCAGTGATGTGAGGAGGACACTGCACTGATGTGAGGAGGACACTGCAGTGATGTCAGGAGGACACTGCACTGATGTGAGGAGGACACTGCAGTGATGTGAGGAGGACACTGCACTGATGTGAGAAGGACACTGCACTGATGTGAGGAGGACACTGCAGTAATGTGAGGAGGACACTGCAGTAATGTGAGGAGGACACTGCACTGATGTGAGGAGGACACTGCAGTGATGTGAGGAGGACACTGCAGTGATGTCAGGAGGACACTGCACTGATGTGAGGAGGACAGTGCAGTAATGTGAGGAGGATACTGCAGTAATGTGAGGAGGACACTGCACTGATGTGAGGAAGACACTGCAGTGATGTGAGGAGGACACTGCACTGATGTGAGGAGAACACTGCACTGATGTGAGGAGGACACTGCAGTGATGTCAGGAGGACACTGCACTGATGTGAGGAGGACACTGCAGTAACGTGAGGAGGACACTGCAGTAACGTGAGGAGGACACTGCACTGATGTGAGGAGGACACTGCAGTGATGTGAGGAGGACACTGCACTGATGTGAGGAGAACACTGCACTGATGTGAGGAGGACACTGCAGTGATGTCAGGAGGACACTGCACTGATGTGAGGAGGACACTGCAGTAATGTGAGGAGGACACTGCACTGATGTGAGGAGGACACTGCACTGATGTGAGGAGGACACTGCAGTGATGTGAGGAGGACACTGCAGTGATGTGAGGAGGACACTGCACTGATGTGAGGAGGATACTGCTCTGATGTGAGGAGGACACTGCAGTGATGTGAGGAGGACACTGCGCTGATGTGAGGAGGACACTGCTCTGATGATGTGAGGAGGACACTGCAGTGATGTGAGGAGGATACTGCTCTGATGTGAGGAGGACACTGCAGTGATGATGTGAGGAGGACACTGCAGTGATGTGAGGAGGATACTGCTCTGATGTGAGGAGGACACTGCAGTGATGTGAGGAGGACACTGCACTGATGTGAGGAGGACACTGCACTGATGTGAGGAGGACACTGCAGTGATGTGAGGAGGACACTGCAGTGATGTGAGAAGGACACTGCACTGATGTGAGGAGGACACTGCAGTAATGTGAGGAGGACACTGCAGTAATGTGAGGAGGACACTGCAGTGATGTGAGGAGGACACTGCACTGATGTGAGGAGGACACTGCAGTGATGTCAGGAGGACACTGCACTGATGTGAGGAGGACACTGCAGTGATGTGAGGAGGACACTGCACTGATGTGAGAAGGACACTGCACTGATGTGAGGAGGACACTGCAGTAATGTGAGGAGGACACTGCACTGATGTGAGGAGGACACTGCAGTGATGTGAGGAGGACACTGCAGTGATGTCAGGAGGACACTGCACTGATGTGAGGAGGACAGTGCAGTAATGTGAGGAGGATACTGCAGTAATGTGAGGAGGACACTGCACTGATGTGAGGAAGACACTGCAGTGATGTGAGGAGGACACTGCACTGATGTGAGGAGAACACTGCACTGATGTGAGGAGGACACTGCAGTGATGTCAGGAGGACACTGCACTGATGTGAGGAGGACACTGCAGTAACGTGAGGAGGACACTGCAGTAACGTGAGGAGGACACTGCACTGATGTGAGGAGGACACTGCAGTGATGTGAGGAGGACACTGCAGTGATGTCAGGAGGACACTGCACTGATGTGAGGAGGACACTGCAGTAATGTGAGGAGG
Organism: Bufo gargarizans; assembly: GCF_014858855.1. NCBI lineage: Eukaryota > Metazoa > Chordata > Amphibia > Anura > Bufonidae > Bufo > Bufo gargarizans. The sequence continues at coordinate 17,457 of NW_025334329.1, forward strand.
ACACTGCACTGATGTGAGGAGGACACTGCAGTGATGTGAGGAGGACACTGCACTGATGTGAGGAGGACACTGCAGTGATGTGAGGAGGACACTGCAGTGATGTGAGGAGGACACTGCACTGATGTGAGGAGGATACTGCTCTGATGTGAGGAGGACACTGCAGTGATGTGAGGAGGACACTGCAGTGATGATGTGAGGAGGACACTGCAGTGATGTGAGGAGGATACTGCTCTGATGTGAGGAGGACACTGCGGTGATGATATGAGGAGGACACTGCAGTGATGTGAGGAGGATACTGCTCTGATGTGAGGAGGACACTGCAGTGATGTGAGGAGGACACTGCAGTGATGATGTGAGGAGGACACTGCAGTGATGTGAGGAGAATACTGCTCTGATGTGAGGAGGACACTGCAGTGATGTGAGGAGAATACTGCTCTGATGTTAGGAGGACACTGCAGTGATGTGAGGAGGACACTGCTCTGATGTGAGGAGGACACTGCAGTGATGTGAGGAGGAAACTGCAGTGATGTGAGGAGGGAAGCATCAATGATCAGTTTCCCCTTGTTCTCACTTTTTCGGTGTCGCTGGCATTGAGCCTCCTCTCCCCCTCCCCTTCTGTATTTATGGAGGACACCAGTTTCTCCATACGTCCAAGCCAGAGGGAGACATCTTCCTGGGATGGGTCCAGATGAGTGGTGGCCTCTATGGTCTGCTCCAGTCGCTGCAGGATGTCCCCAGCGCTCTGGGCTATGATAATATACCGGACCCGTAAAGCGTCCATCTTTTCTTGGCAGAGCTGAGCCTCCTCCCCTGAAGACCAAAACTCAACATGTGAATACCCATCCGTGATGACATTCAGGGGGACACATCGAGGCCTGTAGTGGCCCCTCGGCAAAACCCCAACAACAGCCTAGATCAACATGAATAGCATATACAGTATCGGTATTAACCCCATAATCACCCTGGACCAGCAGGGATAATATATGTAATTATTAACCCCATCATCACCCTACAACACCTGAGAATCTAAGCTCCTCTAGACCCCAAGGACATTAGAAAATACCCAATACCCATACACGGTATTAATCCCATTATTACCCTAGACCACCAGGAATAATGGAAGTCAATATTAACCCACTCCTCACCACAAACCACCAGGAATAATCTCTTACAGTATTAACCCTGCCTTCCTCTTAGACCACCAGAGGTTAACGGATATCAGTATTAACATCATCACCATCTAGACCACCAGGGAACGTATTAACTACTGAGCCACTCTAGACTCCCAGGGAAATTACCAGAATATTAGGACTAATGCTCTCGGACTACGTATTACATTAAAACCGCCATTTAAACATCCTGCATTCGCCTCTGGAGCCGGATAATAGTGTCTACCATCTTTCTCACAAGAACATTACTGGGATTTACATTCATGGTTTATCGGAAACTCTTTTTCACTCAACTGGTCAACAGAGATGGTGGGGGTGTACCTGACAGCAGCTCCAGGAGGACCTGGCCCTTCTCCAGGATCTCGTCTATTTCTTTAGGCTTGCTCTGAATCTCCTTACAAAGGTCCTGAAACCAGAAAGAAGTGAGTCCTGGTGAGACCTCGTCTACGTGGTGTATGGCTCGTGTCTTTAGGCTCCTGCAGGTCTCAGAGGTTACAAGAGACAATACCTGGACTTCCTTGTGGCAGTCTTTAATTTGGTTCATGGACCTGTTGGTCCTCCAGAGCTCTGTCAGCCGCCTCTCTGTGCCGCTCACCCAGTCATGGAAGACGTCCAGAGCCTCCTGGAAGTTCTGAGCGGCTGGGGTGATGCGCTCTAACTGTCTGTGTCTGTAAGAGAGCGACTGACAGGTGAGGACATCATGGAAGCTTCTAGATGGCTCATGGATGCTGTCGTTCATGATACTCACCTGTCCTCGGCCCTCCGCAGCAGAGTGTCCCACCGATCCCGCAGCTCCATCAGGGGGTCTCTCCTTTGTCCTCTCTGCTCCCCACCCTCTATAGGTAGGGGTTGTGATGGGGACTTCTTACCCTGTAAGACGCGCTCAATCCTAGACCTTCTCTCCTGCAACAACTTCTGGAGAAGCTGCAAGAAGACAACAAAGACCACACATATAATATAGACCACATATAATACAGGCCACATATAATACAGGCCACATATAATACAGGCCACACATATAATACAGGCCACACATATAATACAGGCCACACATATAATACAGGCCACACATATAATACAGGCCACACATATAATACAGGCCACATATAATACAGACCACATATAATACAGACCACATATAATACAGACCACATATAATATAGACCACATATAATACAGGCCACATATAATACAGGCCACATATAATACAGACCACATATAATACGGGCCACATATAATATATACCACATATAATACAGGCCACATATAATGTAGACCACATATAATACAGGCCACATATAATATAGACCACATATAATACAGGCCACATATAATGTAGACCACATATAATATAGACCACATATAATACAGGCCACATATAATACAGGCCACATATAAAATACAGACCACATATAATACAGGCCACACATATAATACAGACCACATATAATACAGACCACATATAATACAGGCCACATATAATATAGACCACATATAATTTAGACCACATATAATACAGGCCACATATAATACAGGCCACATATAATATAGACCACATATAATACAGGCCACATATAATGTAGACCACATATAATACAGGCCACACATATAATACTGACCACATATAATACAGACCACATATAATACAGACCACATATAATACAGGCCACATATAATGTAGACCACATATAATATAGGCCACATATAATATAGACCACATATAATAGAGGCCATATATAATATAGATCACATATAATATAGACCACATATAATATAGATCACATATAATGCAGGCCAACACATATAATATAGACATGCATTACATACTTCCACCACTAGAGGACCATCACACCATTTATATAGTCCAGCCACAGGAAGTTAGAGGGAGATTCGGCGTTGGGAGTTAGGAGTGGAGACAGGCTTGGAGACAGGAACCAATTTACCTCAGCCTTTGAGTCTAAGATTAGGACTATCTGATCCTACACTGTAGATTACCCTTCTGGGGTATAAAGTGGATTATCACTTTGCGGACTGCAATCTTTTAAAATAATGAAGCAGAGAGTTTGCCTGCCATGAGGGAGATCGCTCTTGGGTTGCTGGATTACTGAACTATAGACTATTGGCAAAGGAAGATAACTGCCGTTTATCAGGTTTTAGTCACCTTTTACATTAGGTGGAGAGTTTCTAAGCTAGAGGCTGCCCACCGTAACCAAGGACAGAAAGGCCATCTGTCAGAATACTCATTTGCAGAGGATCTAAACTAATAGTGAAAGGTTGAGTGACAAATGCAAGATTAGGAACCAAGTACAAGTAAGAACATCACCTCTACTAAAGTGGAGCTAACCTCTACACCTCACCTCAACGAGCCTGCTAATTTGGATTTGCAGCTTTACCCTTTTTGCCATCTGTATGCAAGACAAAGTGATGACATTGGAAGCCTTACTACCTCTGACAAGTAATGCTCCTGCTTGGTTCAACTACTGTCTCATTCTTCGGCTCCATATCTTGATTGCACCCTATGGTGCTGGCGTCACGAACACAGGGGCCCAGCCACCAAAGCACCCTAAGCATGCCCACTACCATCAAGGGCACCTCAGCGTCCATCTGGCTGGTGTTCCCTGTAATAGAGAGTGCCCCGGAGGATTTCGTGCTGTCTTCCCCATCACTGCACACCGACCCAGGGGACAACTAAACTGTGAGTAAATTAACTACTACACCCACCGGCTCACCACCACTACACTCACTATCCCCTGTGTTCCGGCACGTTGCACTGTAGGTCAGCTTTAGGCTAGGGCTGCACGACACAACTACACTGCTACATGCAACATACAAATTGTTGCTAAAAATTGGAACAACAAAATGTCGTCATGTAGCCCTAGCCTTAAAGGGGCAGGGCACTATGGAGGTCACTGTCAAGGGGGCAGGGGCCACTATTAAAGAGGCAGGCTGCTGTGGAGGTCACTATTAAAGGGGCAGGGTGCTGTGGAGGTCACTGTTAAGGGGGCAGAGGCCACTATTAAAGGGGCAGGGCGCTGTGGAGGTTACTGTTAAGGGGGCAGAGGCCACTATTAAAGGGGCAGGGCGCTGTGGAGGTCACTGTTAAGGGGGCAGAGGCCACTATTAAAGGGGCAGGGTGCTGTGGAGGTCACTGTTAAGGGGCAGAGGCCACTATTAAAGGGGCAGGGCGCTGTGGAGGTTACTGTTAAGGGGGCAGGGGCCACTATTAAAGGGGCAGGGCGCTGTGGAGGTCACTGTTAAGGGGGCAGAGGCCACTATTAAAGGGGCAGGGTGCTGTGGAGGTTACTGTTAAGGGGGCAGGGGCCACTATTAAAGGGGCAGGGCGCTGTGGAGGTCACTGTTAAGGGGGCAGGGGCCAATATTAAAGGGGCAGGGCGCTGTGGAGGTTACTGTTAAGGGGGCAGGGGCCACTATTAAAGGGGCAGGGTGCTGTGGAGGTCACTGTTAAGGGGGCAGAGGCCACTATTAAAGGGGCAGGGCGCTGTGGAGGTTACTGTTAAGGGGGCAGGGGCCACTATTAAAGGGGCAGGGCGCTGTGGAGGACACTGTTAAGTTGGCAGGGGCCACAATTAAAGGGGCAGCTGCTGTGGAGGTCACAGTAAAGTTGGCAGGGGCCACAATTAAAGGGGCAGGCTGCTGTGGAGGTCACTGTTAAAGGGGCAGACACTGTGGCGTTCACTGTTAAGGGGGCAGGGGCCACTATTGAAGGGGCAGACCGCTGTGGAGGTCACTGTTAAAGGGGCGAGCACTGTGGAGGTCACTGTTAAAGGGGCAGGCACTGTGGAGGTCACTGTTAAAGGGGCAGGCACTGTGGAGGTCACTGTTAAAGGGGCAGACCGCTGTGGAGGTCACTTTTAAAGGAGCGGGCACTGTGGAGGTCACTGTTAAAGGGGCGGGCACTGTGGAGGTCACTGTTAAAAGGGCAGGCACTGTGAAGGTCACTGTTAAAGGGACGGGCACTGTGGAGGTCACTGTTAAAGGGGCAGGCACTGTGGAGGTCACTGTTAAAGGGGCAGGCACTGTGGAGGTCACTGTTAAGGGGGCAGGCACTGTGGAGGTCACTGTTAAGGGGGCAGGGGCCACTATTAAAGGGGCAGGGTGCTGTAGAGGACACTGTTAAGTCTCTTAGAGCGCCTGTGCTGAATGAGGACCGGTACGGCGCAGGCGCGGGTTTTCAGGGGCAGACAGGGCCAGCGGGAGGAGGAGAGCGCTCGCTGGCCCTGTCTATCAAGTGGAGGAGGGGGCGTGTTTATAGTCCGAGGATGTGGCGGCTACCAGCGAGTAACCGCCCAAGTTGCTGGTAGTGAAGAAATGTGCGTATTCTAAAAGTGCGATTTTTAAAGAAATTACAGCACAGAGAGGTAAGAGGGTAAATATGGACTCAACTGACGTCCGATACTGAAAATTACTAAATGGGGAGTAACAGAAGCCCTTTAAGTTAAATAGATGAAATATACCCGTGCAAAGCTGGGCTCTTTTGCTGGTATAATATAGACCACATATAACACAGGCCACACATATAATATAGACCACATATAACACAGGCCACACATATAATATAGACCACATATAACACAGGCCACACATATAATATAGACCACATATAACACAGGCCACACATATAATATAAAGCACATATAGCACAGGCCACACATATAATATAGACCACATATAACACAGGCCACACATATAATATAAAGCACATATAACACAGGCCACACATATAATATAGACCACATATAACACAGGCCACACATATAATATAGACCACATATAACACAGGCCACACATATAATATAGACCACATATAACACAGGCCACACATATAATATAGACCACATATAACACAGGCCACACATATAATATAAAGCACATATAGCACAGGCCACACATATAATATAGACCACATATAACACAGGCCACACATATAATATAAAGCACATATAACACAGGCCACACATATAATATAGACCACATATAACACAGGCCACACATATAATATAAAGCACATATAGCACAGGCCACACATATAATATAGACCACATATAACACAGGCCACACATATAATATAAAGCACATATAACACAGGCCACACATATAATATAAAGCACATATAACACAGGCCACACATATAATATAAAGCACATATAACACAGGCCACACATATAATATAAAGCACATATAACACAGGCCACACATATAATATAAAGCACATATAACACAGGTCACACATATAATATAAAGCACATATAACACAGGCCACACATATAATATAAAGCACATATAACACAGGCCACACATATAATATAGACCACATATAACACAGGCCACACATATAATATAAAGCACATATAACACAAGCCACACATATAATATAGACCACATATAACACAGGCCACACATATAATATAGACCACATATAACACAGGCCACACATATAATATAAAGCACATATAACACAGGCCACACATATAATATAAAGCACATATAACACAGGCCACACATATAATATAGACCACATATAACACAGGCCACACATATAATATAAAGCACATATAACAGGCCACACATATAATATAAAGCGCATATAACACAGGCCACACATATAATATAGACCACATATAACACAGGCCACACATATAATATAAAGCACATATAACACAGACCACACATATAATATAAAGCACATATAACACAGGACACACATGATATAAAGCACATACAGTATACTACGTGGCACAATGATCATGTAGATGGCGAGTCTCTATGTGCCGTTTTCCATGTATGCCCCTGTGCCCGCTTCTCACCTTCTGTTCCTGGAGCTGAGCCTTCACCACTTTGGCCTCTGAGGAGGGAGGTTTCTGGGCCTCCATCAGATCCTCCATCTCAGACACCCAGCTGAGGACAGTCTCCTGGTTCTCGGGGGGTTCGGGCAGTGCCAGGGCATGCTGGGAAACCTGCAAGAAGAGCAGAGCTGAGTCAGGAACATGAGCTGCGCCACTGCCCCAACTCTGCAGTGTAGGAGCTCCTGGGGAGCCTGTCCACAAGCCTGCTGACTGGTTCCAGTAACATCCAGCTTATAGTGAATGGGGCTTAACCAATGGAAGATAAAATAAAGAGAGATATGAACCACAGGAGGGATACACCCCCATATTAACATTCATAAACACGGAAACTGAACGCAACAATGTATCACACGGAATAATCTGTACCACATGAATGTCACAATGTATCACATGGGATAATCTGCACCACGTGATGTCACAATGTATCACAGGATAATCTATACCACGTGATGTTTCAATGTATCACATGGGATAATCTGTACCACGTGATGTCACAATGTATCACACGGGATAATTACAATGTATCACACGGGATAATCTGTACCACGTGATGTCACAATGTATCACATGGGATAATCTGTACCATGTGATGTCACAATGTATCACACAGGATAATCTGTACCACGTGATGTCACAATGTATCACACGGGATAATCTGTACCACGTGATGTCACAATGTATCACACGGGATAATTACAATGTATCACACGGGATAATCTGTACCACGTGATGTCACAATGTATCACATGGGATAATCTGTACCACGTGATGTCACAATGTATCACATGGGATAATCTGAACCACGTGATGTCACAATGTATCACACGGGATAATCTGTACCACGTGATGTCACAATGTATCACATGGGATAATCTGAACCACGTGATGTCACAATGTATCACACGGGATAATCTATACCACGTGATGTCTCAATGTATCACATGGGATAATCTGTACCACGTGATGTCACAATGTATCACATGGGATAATCTGTACCACGTGATGTCACAATGTATCACACGGGATAATCTATACCACGTGATGTCTCAATGTATCACATGGGATAATCTGTACCACGTGATGTCACAATGTATCACACGGGATAATCTGTACCACGTGATGTCACAATGTATCACACGGGATTATCTGTACCAGGTGATGTCACAATGTATCACACGGGATAATCTGTACCACGTGATGTCACAATGTATCACATGGGATAATCTGTACCACGTGATGTCACAATGTATCACACGGGATAATCTGTACCACGTGATGTCACAATGTATCACACGGGATAATCTGTACCACGTGACGTTACAATGTATCACACGGGATAATCTGTACCACGTGATGTCACAATGTATCACACGGGATAATCTGTACCACGTGACGTTACAATGTATCACACACGCACCGTCTTGCTGTAGACTTCCCGTTTCCCCACTTGGTACTGAGATTCCGTCTGCACCTCGCGATTGCTCTGCACCTGGAAACACAGGGATGTTCTGTACGTTATGTGGGGCTGCAGGTTGTCAGATATAAAGGAGACCAGGATCTGGTGTAAAAGTCCGTCCACATCCCCCGGACGCAGCCCTGATACATTGTAACGAGTTGACATGATGGAGGCAGGTTGTCAGCCCCTCTATATAAACTGGACCGACAACAGGACACAATCGATTCAAGTTCAAGAACTGTAAACAATGAGGTGTCAGAGTCTCATGTGGGGGGCCCCAGGGGTGCATAGAGAAGAGGGGCCCCAGGGATGCAGGGATAAGAGGGGCCCGAGGAGTGCAGGGAGAAGAGGGGCCCCAGGGATGCAGGGAGAAGAGGGGCCTCAGGGGTGCAGAGAGAAGAGGGGCCCCAGGGATGCAGGGAGAAGAGGGGCCTCAGGGGTGCAGAGAGAAGAGGGGCCCCAGGGATGCAGGGAGAAGAGGGGCCTCAGGGGTGCAGGGAGAAGAGAGGCCCCAGGGGTGCAGGGAGAAGAGAGGCTTTAGGGGTGCAGGGAGAAGAGAGGCCCCAGGGGTGCAGGGAGAAGAGGGGCCCCAGGGGTGCAGGGAGAAGAGGGGCCCCAGGAGTGCAGGGAGAAGAGAGGCCCCAGGGGTGCAGAGATAAGAGGGGCCCCAGGGATGCAGGGAAAAGAGGGGCCTCAGGGGTTCAGGGAGAAGAGAGGCCCCAGGGGTGCAGGGAGAAGAGGGGCCCCAGGGGTGCAGAGAGAAGACGGGCCCCAGGGGTGCAGGGAGAAGAGGGGCCCCAGGGGTGCAGAGAGAAGAGAGGCCCCAGGGGTGCAGAGAGAAGAGAGGCCCCAGGGACGCAGGGATAAGAGGGGACCCAAAGATGTGGTGAGAAACAGGGCACGAGGAGATGCAGAGAGAGGAGGGGCCCCAGGGGCATACAAAACAGGGACCTCAAGGGTATATAGAGAAGAGAGGGATCCCAGGTGAGTACAGAAAAAAAAGACAGGTCCCAGGGGCGAAGAAAGAACACAGGGAAGCGGGGGGCCCTGGCATGTGCAGAGAATCGGGGGGCCCTGGCATGTGCAGAGAAGCAGGGGGCCCTGGCATGTGCAGAAGAAGCGGGGGGGGGGGGGCCCTGGCATGTGCAGAGAAGCAGGGGGACCTGGCATGTGCAGAGAAGCGGGGGGCTCTGGCATTTGCAGAGAAGTGGGGGGCCCTGGCATGTGCAGAGAAGCGGGGGGGACCTGGCATGTGCAGAGAAGCAGGGGGACCTGGCATGTGCAGAGAAGCGGGGGGCTCTGGCATTTGCAGAGAAGTGGGGGGCCCTGGCATGTGCAGAGAAGCGGGGGGGACCTGGCATGTGCAGAGAAGCGGGGGGCCCTGGCATGTGCAGAGAAGCGGGGGGGACCTGGCATGTGCAGAGAAGCGGGGGGGGACCTGGCATGTGCAGAGAAGCGGGGGGCCCTGGCATGTGCAGAGAAGCGGGGGGGGCCCTGGCATGTGCAGATAAGCGGGGGGCCCTGGCATGTGCAGAGAAGCGGGGGGCCCTGGCATGTGCAGAGAAGCGGGGGGCCCTGGCATGTGCAGAGAAGCGGGGGTGGCCCTGGCATGTGCAGAGAAGCGGGGGGGCCCTGGCATGTGCAGATAAGCGGGGGGCCCTGGCATGTGCAGATAAGCGGGGGGCCCTGGCATGTGCAGAGAAGCTGGGGGGCCCTGGCATGTGCAGAGAAGCGGGGAAGGGTATGCCCTACACATGATCACTACTACCTATGGGATAAAGAGTGGAGATCAGCCTGAGATGGGGCCCTCTTTGCAGGGGCCCCATTGCTGATGCTGTCTATGTGGAGGTCGGCCTTCAGGAAATATTGACCATTCACACGAATTATGAACGATTCCTTTATTTTCACCAATCAAAAATCAGAATTGGGATTGCCGGAGCCATAGCTGACGGGTTGCTATGGTAACAGGATCCGGGTATCTTCATATTAACCTCGGCCAGCTCCCCGGCGCACTCCGTCAGCACTTTCACCGTCCTGGTGATGATGGGTTCGCTCTTATCTCCATTCGGATATTGCGTCACCTCCACAATCTCGGTGACGACGGTCTCTGTCACCTCTGTGACTTCTGTCACCTCCCTGGTGGCAAGCGGCTTCCATGACCAGCTGCTTCCGGAGGCCCTCTGTAAGGATCCCCTCTGCGGAGTCCACACATTCCCGCTACGATCCGGTGTGGACCGGGGTGTCTCCCTCTGGGCCTGCTGGACGTTGGCGTCCGCGTTGTTCTGTTTGGGCAGCGGCTCCCGGCTCTGGCTGGAGGTCGGGGCGACGTTCAGGTCCTTGTCCGACAGTATCTCGTTCTGCTTCTTGTCGGCAGAGGACGCGGCGTCGGCCTCCACATTGTTCCTCACACTCTGAATATCGATGATGGATTCCTTCTTCATACAACATTCCTTCAGGAACTGCTGGGACTTCCGGTTCCTGTCCCCCAGGCAGCTGGGTCGGCTGACAGAGTTACCCATAGTCCCCGGACGGCACGCGAGCGTCGGACATCAGCGAAGACCCTGGAAGGAAGAGAAGAAACGTTATCAACCACCTGGACGGAGAAGAGACCACAGCTACAATATAGATGCCTGCAATGTGCCCGGACCAGTGCCCAGTGCCCAATAACCAGTGACCAGTGACCAATAAACAGTGACCAATAGCCAGAGACCAGTGCCCAATAACCAGTGACCAGTGCCCAATGATCAATAACCAGTGCCCACAGCTACAATATAGATGCCTGCAATGTGCCCGGACCAGTGCCCAGTGCCCAATAACCAGTGACCAGTGACCAATAACCAGTGACCAATAGCCAGAGACCAGTGCCCAATGATCAATAACCAGTGCCCACAGCTACAATATAGATACCTGCAATGTGCCCGGACCACCAGAGACCAGTGACCAATGATCAATAACCAGTGACCAGTGCCCAATGATCAATAACCAGTGCCCACAGCTACAATATAGATACCTGCAATGTGCCCGGACCAGTGCCCAGTGCCCAATAACCAGTGACCAGTGACCAATAACCAGTGACCAATAGCCAGAGACCAGTGCCCAATGATCAATAACCAGTGCCCACAGCTACAATATAGATACCTGCAATGTGCCCGGACCACCAGAGACCAGTGACCAATGATCAATAACCAGAGACCAGTGCCCAATAACCAGTGACCAGTGCCCAATGATCAATAACCAGTGCCCAATTATCAATAACCAGTGCCCACAGCTACAATATAGATACCTGCAATGTGCGCGGACCACCAGAGACCGGTGACCAGAGACCAGTGATCAATATCCAGAGACCAGTGATCAATATCCAGAGACCAGTGATCAATATCCAGTGCCCACAGCTACAATATAAATACATACAATCTCCCGACCAGAGACCGCTGAGCAGCGATGTTTATAGAATTAAAGGGCCGGCGCCCCTCTCTGTTGTAAAGCCTCATGCACACCAGTCCGCGATCCACCGATCCATACAATGTGGACGCCTTCCGTGCAGTCCGCATTTTTCTCACTCCCATCACTAGAAATTACAATTCTTATCGCAGTACGGACCAGAATAAGACATGTTCTATTGCTGGAACAGACAGACGAATGACATCCGCGTTCCGTCCGTTTTTTTTTGTATTTTTTTTGCAGACTCATAGAATGGAATTGTCCATGAGTACGCCACAAAAAATGCGGATCGGACAGAGATTGAAAACACAGTAATGTGCATGAGGCCTAAGAAGTGCGCAGCGCTGCACATTCTCCAACGCTCTGCCCTTCCAACAGGCTTGGATTCTTCACCATTTTTAAGATCCCTGCTTGCTGTCAGTCAATGGAAACACGTCAAGGAGCCTGATACAGCTCACAGCTGAGGGGATGTTACAGTTGTATCCACTGAGACTAAAGCACCTGATACAATGTAACAAACAGGAGGGTTTGATGGCTGGTCTCCATGGCGACAGCTGATTGTCTGTGGAAAAAGGCAGATTACTGTGACCTCGGCGACCTGGGGTTTGGCAACAACCAGAGGTTCAGCTGTGACCCTGAGCGCCGTATGGAAACATGCAACATACCCTCAGCTGTATGAGCAGGACTACAGTGCATTGAGAAAGTCCTCACACCCCCCCAGTGTCCTCACATTCTGTCCTCTCGCTCCTTGTACTATCAGTTCCCCCATCATATACAGTGCATTGAGAAAGTCCTCACACCCCCCAGTGTCCTCACATTCTGTCCTCTCGCTCCTTGTGCTATCAGTTCCCCCATCATATACAGTGCATTGAGAAAGTCCTCACACCCCCCAGTGTCCTCACGTTCTGTCCTCTCGCTCCTTGTGCTATCAGTTCCCCCATCATATACAGTGCATTGAGAAAGTCCTCACACCCCCCAGTGTCCTCACGTTCTGTCCTCTCGCTCCTTGTGCTATCAGTTCCCCCATCATATACAGTGCATTGAGAAAGTCCTCACACCCCTCAGTGTCCTCACATTCTGTCTTCTCGCTCCTTGTGCTATCAGTTCTCCCATCATATACAGTGCATTGAGAAAGTCTTCACACCCCTCCGTGTCCTCACATTCTGTCCTCTCGCTCCTTGTGCAATCAGATCCCCCATCATATACAGTGCATTGAGAAAGTCCACACACCCCTCAGTGTCCTCACATTCTGTCTTCTCGCTCCTTGTGCTATCAGTTCCCCCATCATATACAGTGCATTGAGAAAGTCCTCACACCCCTCAGTGTCCTCACGTTCTGTCCTCTCGCTCCTTGTGCTATCAGTTCCCCCATCATATACAGTGCATTGAGAAAGTCCTCACACCCCTCAGTGTCCTCACATTCTGTCTTCTCGCTCCTTGTGCTATCAGTTCCCCCATCATATACAGTGCATTGAGAAAGTCCTCACACCCCCCAGTGTCCTCACGTTCTGTCCTCTCGCTCCTTGTGCTATCAGTTCCCCCATCATATACAGTGCATTGAGAAAGTCCTCACACCCCTCAGTGTCCTCACATTCTGTCTTCTCGCTCCTTGTGCTATCAGTTCCCCCATCATATACAGTGCATTGAGAAAGTCCTCACACCCCCCAGTGTCCTCACGTTCTGTCCTCTCGCTCCTTGTGCTATCAGTTCCCCCATCATATACAGTGCATTGAGAAAGTCCTCACACCCCTCAGTGTCCTCATATTCTGCCCTCTCGCTCCTTGTGCTATCAGTTCCCCCATCATATACAGTGCATTGGGAAAGTCCTCACACCCCTCCGTGTCCTCACATTCTGTCCTCTCACTCCTTGTGCTATCAGTTCCCCCATCATATACAGTGCATTGAGAAAGTCCTCACACCCCTCCGTGTCCTCACATTCTGTCCTCTCGCTCCTTGTGCTATCAGATCCCCCATCATATACAGTGCATTGAGAAAGTCCTCACACCCCTCAGTGTCCTCATATTCTGTCCTCTCGCTCCTTGTGCGATCAGTTCCCCCATCATATACAGTGCATTGAGAAAGTCCTCACACCCCTCAGTGTCCTCATATTCTGTCCTCTCGCTCCTTGTGCTATCAGTTCCCCCATCATATACAGTGCATTGAGAAAGTCCTCACACCCCTCAGTGTCCTCACATTCTGTCCTCTCGCTCCTTGTGCTATCAGTTCCCCCATCATATACAGTGCATTGAGAAAGTCCTCACACCCCTCAGTGTCCTCACATTCTGTCCTCTCGCTCCTTGTGCTATCAGTTCCCCCATCATATACAGTGCATTGAGAAAGTCCTCACACCCCTCAGTGTCCTCACATTCTGTCCTCTCGCTCCTTGTGCTATCAGTTCCCCCATCATATACAGTGCATTGAGAAAGTCCTCACACCCCTCAGTGTCCTCACATTCTGTCCTCTCGCTCCTTGTGCTATCAGTTCCCCCATTGTTCTGCCCTCAGTCCCCAGAATGAGAAAGTGAGAAATCTTAAAACCTCACAGGAGCATAAGACTTCAGCCCCTTTACCCCCCCCCCAGAGCATAAGTCTTCAGCCCCTTTACTCGGGACATAAGTCTTCAGCCCCTTTACTCGGGACATAAGTCTTCAACCCCTTTACTTAATGGGAGGAACCAGAGCTGAATGTCAAGTATCAGAGAAAAGGTGCTGAAGACTTACGTGAGGTTTTAAGATTTCTCACCTTCTTCTCACTTTCTCATTCTGGGGACTGAGGGCACAAGGAGCGAGAGGACAGGATGTGAGGACTTTTGCAATGCATTGTAGATGAGGACAGGTTTACGGCCCCTGGCTGTATGCAGTGAACGCCCCCAGCACAGCAAGCAGCGACCTTTGAAAATGGTGAGAACCTGAAACCCTGGAAGGAAGAGAAGAAACGTTATCAACCACCTGGACGGAGAAGAGACCACAGCTACAATATAGATACCTGCAATGTGCCCGGACCACCAGAGACCAGTGCCCAGTGCCCAATAACCAGTGCCCACAGCTACAATATAGATACCTGCAATGTGCCCGGACCACCAGAGACCAGTGCCCAGTGCCCAATAACCAGTGCCCACAGCTACAATATAGATACCTGCAATGTACGCGGACCACCAGAGACCAGTGCCCAGTGCCCAATATCCAATGACCAGTGACCAATAACCAGTGACCAATAGCCAGAGACCAGTACCCAATAACCAGTGACCAGTGCCCAATGATCAATAACCAGTGCCCAATGATCAATATCCAGTGCCCACAGCTACAATATAGATACCTGCAATGTGCGCGGACCACCAGAGACCAGTGCCCAATAACCAGTGCCCAATAACCAGTGACCAGTGCCCAATAGCCAGTGACCAGTGCCCAATGATCAATAACCAGAGACCAGTGCCCAATGATCAATAACCAGAGACCAGTGCCCAATGATCAATAACCAGTGCCCAATGATCAATAACCAGTGCCCACAGCTACAATATAGATATCTGCAATGTGTGCGGACCACCAGAGACCAGTTACCAGTGCCCAATAGCCAGTGACCAGTGCCCAATGATCAATAACCAGAGACTAGTGCCCAATAACCATAGACCAGTGCCCAATAGCCAGTGCCCACAGCTACAATATAGATACCTGCAATGTGTGCGGACCACCAGAGACCAGTTACCAGTGCCCAATAGCCAGTGCCCAATAACCAGAGACCAGTGCCCAATGATCAATAACCAGAGACTAGTGCCCAATAACCATAGACCAGTGCCCAATAACCAGTGCCCACAGCTACAATATAGATACCTGCAATGTGCGCGGACCACCAGAGACCGGTGACCAGTGCCCAATGATCAATATCCAGAGACCAGTGATCAATATCCAGTGCCCACAGCTACAATATAAATACATACAATCTCCCGACCAGAGACCGCTGAGCAGCGATGTTTATAGAATTAAAGGGCCGGCGCCCCTCTCTGTTGTAAAGCCTCATGCACACCAGTCCGCGATCCACCGATCCATACAATGTGGACGCCTTCCGTACAGTCCGCATTTTTCTCACTCCCATCACTAGAAATTACAATTCTTATCGCAGTACGGACCAGAATAAGACATGTTCTATTGCTGGAACAGACAGACGAATGACATCCGCGTTCCGTCCGGTTTTTTTTGTATTTTTTTTGCAGACTCATAGAATGGAATTGTCCATGAGTACGCCACAAAAAATGCGGATCGGACAGAGATTGAAAACACAGTAATGTGCATGAGGCCTAAGAAGTGCGCAGCGCTGCACATTCTCCAACGCTCTGCCCTTCCAACAGGCTTGGATTCTTCACCATTTTTAAGATCCCTGCTTGCTGTCAGTCAATGGAAACACGTCAAGGAGCCTGATACAGCTCACAGCTGAGGGGATGTTACAGTTGTATCCACTGAGACTAAAGCACCTGATACAATGTAACAAACAGGAGGGTTTGATGGCTGGTCTCCATGGCGACAGCTGATTGTCTGTGGAAAAAGGCCGATTACTGTGACCTCAGCGACCTGGTGTTTGGCAACAACCAGAGGTTCAGCTGTGACCCTGAGCGCCATATGGACACATGTAACATACCCTCAGCTGTATGAGCAGGACTACAGTGCATTGAGAAAGTCCTCACACCCCCCCAGTGTCCTCACATTCTGTCCTCTCGCTCCTTGTGCTATCAGTTCCCCCATCATATACAATGCATTGGGAAAGTCCTCACACCCCTCAGTGTCCTCACATTCTGTCCTCTCGCTCCTTGTGCTATCAGTTCCCCCATCATATACAGTGCATTGAGAAAGTCCTCACACCCTTACTGTCCTCACATTCTGTCCTCTCGCTCCTTGTGCTATCAGTTCCCCCATCATATACAGTGCATTGGGAAAGTCCTCACACCCCTCCGTGTCCTCACATTCTGTCCTCTCGCTCCTTGTGCTATCAGTTCCCCCATCATATACAGTGCATTGAGAAAGTCCTCACACCCTTACTGTCCTCACATTCTGTCCTCTCGCTCCTTGTGCTATCAGTTCCCCCATCATATACAGTGCATTGGGAAAGTCCTCACACCCCTCCGTGTCCTCACATTCTGTCCTCTCGCTCCTTGTGCTATCAGTTCCCCCATCATATACAGTGCATTGAGAAAGTCCTCACACCCTTACTGTCCTCACATTCTGTCCTCTCGCTCCTTGTGCTATCAGTTCCCCCATCATATACAGTGCATTGGGAAAGTCCTCACACCCCTCCGTGTCCTCACATTCTGTCCTCTCGCTCCTTGTGCTATCAGTTCCCCCATCATATACAGAGCATTGGGAAAGTCCTCACACCCCTCCGTGTCCTCACATTCTGTCCTCTCGCTCCTTGTGCTATCAGTTCCCCCATCATATACAGTGCATTGGGAAAGTCATCACACCCCTCAGTGTCCTCACATTCTGTCCTCTCACTCCTTGTGCTATCAGTTCCCCCATCGTTCTGCCCTCAGTCCCCAGAATAAGAAGGTGAGAAATCGTCACGGATTTACTGAGAAAAACCTCACAATGACATAAGTCTTCAGCCCCTTTACTTAATGGGAGGAACCAGAGCTGAATGTCAAGTATCAGACCAAAGGGGCTGAAGACTTATGTCCCTGTGAGGTTTTAAGATTTCTCACCTTCTTCTCACTTTCTTATTCTGGGGACTGAGGGCAGAACGATGGGGGAACTGATAGCACAAGGAGCGAGAGGAGAGTGAGGGGTGTGAGGACTTTCTCACCAGGCAGCACGGTGGCTCAGTGGTTAGCACTGTTGCCTTGCAGCACTGGGGTCCTAGGTTCGAATCCGACCATGGGTAACATCTGCATTGAGTTTGTATGTTTCCTCCCACACTCCAAAGACATACTGACAGGGACCTTAGATTGTGAGCTCCTGGGGACAGTTGGATGATAATGTCTGTAAAGCGCTGCGGAATTAGTAGTGCTATATAAGTGTGTATAATAAATAAAAAACCTGAAACCGTTTATTAGAAAGTTGCAGAACATGATATTCCGATTCATCTATAGGACTGCGCTGGCCCTTTAACTGCCAATGGGATGTGGGGGGCGCGGAGCGGGTGCCATGTGTTGCCCATGGGCGTGAACCTCGTGTGTGTTTTGTAGCCTCCGCAGGACATCTCTATCAGAGCTGAGGAGACGTCGCAATGTTTTGTCTGCAGGATTAAATGGTCAGGAGGGTGAGATTAACGCTCGGCGGGAGGCGCTCACCGACATATGTGCCGAGTATTCCTGCCCCCCCCCCCCCTCACGTCTGTATACAGAGCCTTCCCAAAGTCTTCAGACCCTTTTACTTGTTTCACATTTTTGAGTTAGGAAGGAATTTTCCCCCTAAAATGAAGGAAATTGTCCTCCACCCCATGGGGTTTTTGCCTTCCTGTGGCTCATCTTGCTGCCCTGGACGGACGGAGGTCGATTGGCCGCCCTACAAACTATGGCGGTCGTGTATGAAGACCGGAGCTTTAGACTCCAGTCTTGATAACCCTGCGCTGGCGCTCGATGCTTCTAAGTTATGTAGAGCGGCCGGCCTAAAACTGGCGCATGTGGCGACTGGCGTGGATGGGGAAGAAGTCACAGATTCGCCCGCAAATCCCCGAATGTGCGACAGATATACAATGAACATTGCCGTATATCTATTCATAAATGACCCCCCCATGTCCTCTCCGTCCTTGTGCTATCAGTTCCCCCATCATATACAGTGCATTGAGAAAGTCCTCACACCCCTCAGTGTCCTCACATTCTGTCCTCTCCCTCCTTGTGCTATCAGATCCCCCATCATATACAGTGCATTGAGAAAGTCCTCACACCCCTCAGTGTCCTCACATTCTGTCCTCTACATCCTTCTGCTATCAGTTCCCCCATCATATACAGTGCATTGAGAAAGTCCTCACACCCCTCAATGTCCTCACATTCTGTCCTCTCGCTCCTTGTGCTATCAGTTTCCCCATCATATACAGTGCATTGAGAAAGTCCACACACCCCTCAGTGTCCTCACATTCTGTCCTCTCGCTCCTTGTGCTATCAGTTTCCCCATCATATACAGTGCATTGAGAAAGTCCACACACCCCTCAGTGTCCTCACATTCTGTCCTCTCGCTCCTTGTGCTATCAGTTTCCCCATCATATACAGTGCATTGAGAAAGTCCTCACACCCCTCAGTGTCCTCACATTCTGTCCTCTCGCTCCTTGTGCTATCAGTTTCCCCATCATATACAGTGCATTGAGAAAGTCCTCACACCCCTCAGTGTCCTCACATTCTGCCCTCTCGCTCCTTGTGCTATCAGTTCTCCCATCATATACAGTGCATTGAGAAAGTCCTCACACCCCTCAGTGTCCTCACATTCTGTCCTCTCGCTCCTTGTGCTATCAGTTCCCCCATCATATACAGTGCATTGAGACCTGCTGGGCGTCTGTGCTGCTCGGCGTCACCACCTTCTGCCCCTGTGACCAGGTTCTCCGGCCCCGGATGATCGGACCACATTCTACCGTTCTTCTCTATTTCTTGGTTTTGCCTCAGAAGCTGCATGTTTGATGTCACCCACAAGTTTTCTATTGGATTAGGATCCGGGGATCGGGCCGGCGGCTCCATAACGTCAGTCTTGTTGGTCTGGAGCCGAGATGTTGTCCGTTTACTGGAGTGTTTGGGGTCGTTGTCTTGTTGGACACCCATGTCAAGGGCATATCCTCTTCAGCATAAGGCAGCAGGACCTCCTCCAGTATTCTGATGGATTCAGACTGATCCATGATCCCTGGTCTGCGGTAAATAGGCCCCACACCGTAGTCTGAGACACATCCCCATATCATGATGCTTGTCCACCATACTTTACTGTCTTCACAGTGCACGGGGGCTGAATTCAGTGTTTGGGGGTCGTCTGACAAACTGTCTCCGGCCACTAGACCCAAACAGAACCATCGTACTTCCATCAGTCCACAGAATGTCTCTTCAGGCCGGTCAATGTGCAGATTGTAAGCTCTTCAGCCCACGTCTTGTTTCCAGCAGTGGACTTTGCGGGGGCTTCTTGCAGATCGCTCGGCCTCACATCGGCGTCTTCTCATTGTAACAGGACTCACAGGGAACTTCACACCTTCTGTCATCTTCCTGGAGCTGATTGTTGGCCGAGTCCTCGCTATTTTGGCTTTTCCTCTATCCATTCGAATGGTAGTTTTTCATTTTCTTCCACGTCTTTCAGGTTTTGGTTTTAAAGCATTTGCGATCATTTTCTGCACTTCTTTATATGTTTTCCCCTCTCCAATCAACTTTTTAATCAAGGCACGCTGTTCTTCTGAACAATGTCTAAAAACGACCCATATTCCTCAGAATTTCAGAGAGAAATGCACTGTGACTGGCAGGTCATCTGCTGCCTTCCTTCCTTAAATAAAGGCAATAATTGCCACCTTTTTTTTCAAAGAATGAATGACCTCACTCATTGAACTCCACACTGCTGTTATTTTGAACATACCCCTTTCAATAAGTGATTGAATTACACAGAATCAGCAGCAGCAGGTCCTGACTGTCGGGTTTCTATTACTCGACTACACCTGCTAGTAAATTATCTGCCATGTAGAAATATCATCTCTACCAAAAACAGTGATTGATCAGGTTAGTGGTGTCTGACTGCTATTATTTTGAACACAACTGTAAGTCTTCAGCCCCTTTACTCAGGACATAAGTCTTCAACCCCTTTACTCAGGACATAAGTCTTCAGCCCCTCTGGCAGTGATTCCAGCCTTCTTGGAGATGATGCCACAAGGTTTACACCTGGATTTGGGGGATGTTCTCTTCAGATCCTCTCCAGCTCTGTCAGGTTGGACGGGGGCCGTCGGTGGACAGCCATCTTCAGGTCTCTCCAGAGATGTTCCATGGGTCCAGGTCTCTGGCCCCTCAAGGACATTCCCAGAGTTGTCCTGGCCGTGGGCTTAGGGTCATTGTCTTGTTGGAAGGTCAACCTTCTGCCCAGTCTGAGGTCCAGAGATCTGGATCAGGTTCTCATGAAGAATTTCTCCATTCAGCTTTCCCTCCACCCTGACCGGTCTCCCTGTCCCTGATGCTGCCACCACCATACTTCACTGTAGGGATGGTACTGGGCAGGTGATGAACGGCGCCTGGTCTCCTCCAGACATGATGCTGCCCCACCATGCTTCACTGTAGGGATGGTATTGGGCAGGTGATGAGCGGCGCCTGGTGTCCTCCAGACATGATGCTGCCACCACCAAGCTTCACTGTAGGGATGGTATTGGGCAGGTGATGAGCGGAGCCTGGTCTCCTCCAGACATGATGCTGCCTCCACCAAGCTTCACTGTAGGGATGGTATTGGGCAGGTGATGAGCGGCGCCTGGTCTCCACCAGACATGATGCTGCCACCACCATGCTTCACTGTAGGGATGGTATTGGGCAGGTGATAAGCGGCGCCTGGTCTCCACCAGACATGATGCTGCCCCACCATGCTTCACTGTAGGGATGGTATTGGGCAGGTGATGAGCGGCGCCTGGTGTCCTCCAGACATGATGCTGCCACCACCAAGCTTCACTGTAGGGATGGTATTGGGCAGGTGATGAGCGGAGCCTGGTCTCCTCCAGACATGGTCCTGCCACCACCATGCTTCACTGTAGGGATGGTATTGGGCAGGTGATGAGCGGCGCCTGGTCTCCTCCAGACATGATGCTGCCACTGCCATGCTTCACTGTAGGGATGGTATTGGGCAGGTGATGAGCGGCGCCTGGTCTCCACCAGACATGATGCTGCCACCACCATGCTTCACTGTAGGGATGGTATTGGACAGGTGATGGGCGGCGCCTGGTCTCCTCCAGACATGATGCTGCCATCACCATGCTTCACTGTAGGGATGGTATTGGGCAGGTGATGAGCGGCGCCTGGTGTCCTCCAGACATGATGCTGCCACCACCAAGCTTCACTGTAGGGATGGTATTGGGCAGGTGATGAGCGGAGCCTGGTCTCCTCCAGACATGGTCCTGCCACCACCATGCTTCACTGTAGGGATGGTATTGGGCAGGTGATGAGCGGCGCCTGGTCTCCTCCAGACATGATGCTGCCACTGCCATGCTTCACTGTAGGGATGGTATTGGGCAGGTGATGAGCGGCGCCTGGTCTCCACCAGACATGATGCTGCCACCACCATGCTTCACTGTAGGGATGGTATTGGACAGGTGATGGGCGGCGCCTGGTCTCCTCCAGACATGATGCTGCCATCACCATGCTTCACTGTAGGGATGGTATTGGGCAGGTGATGAGCGGCGCCTGGTGTCCTCCAGACATGATGCTGCCACCACCAAGCTTCACTGTAGGGATGGTATTGGGCAGGTGATGAGCGGCGCCTGGTGTCCTCCAGACATGATGCTGCCACCACCATGCTTCACTGTAGGGATGGTATTGGGCAGGAGATGAGCGGCGCCTGGTCTCCTCCAGACATGATGCTGCCTCCACCATGCTTCACTGTAAGGATGGTATTGGGCAGGTGATGAGCGGCGCCTGGTCTCCACCAGACATGATGCTGCCCCCACCATTCTTCACTGTAGGGATGTATTGGGCAGTGGATGAGCGGCGCCTGGTCTCCTCCAGACATGATGCTGCCCCACCATGCTTCACTGTAGGAATGGTATTAGGCAGGTGATGAGCGGCGCCTGGTTTCCACCAGACATGATGCTGCCACCACCATGCTTCACTGTAGGGATGGTATTGGGCAGGAGATGAGCGGCACCTGGTCTCCTCCAGACATGATGCTGCCCCCACCATGCTTCACTGTAGGGATGGTATTGGGCAGGTGATGAGCGGCGCCTGGTCTCCTCCAGACATGATGCTGCCACCACCATTCTTCACTGTAGGGATGTATTGGGCAGAGGATGAGCGGCGCCCGGTCTCCTCCAGACATGATGCTGCCCCCACCATGCTTCACTGTAGGGATGGTATTGGGCAGGTGATGAGCGGCGCCTGGTCTCCTCCAGACATGATGCTGCCTCCACCATGCTTCACTGTAAGGATGGTATTGGGCAGGTGATGAGCGGCGCCTGGTCTCCACCAGACATGATGCTGCCCCCACCATTCTTCACTGTAGGGATGTATTGGGCAGAGGATGAGCGGCGCCTGGTCTCCTCCAGACATGATGCTGCCCCACCATGCTTCACTGTAGGAATGGTATTAGGCAGGTGATGAGCGGCGCCTGGTTTCCACCAGACATGATGCTGCCACCACCATGCTTCACTGTAGGGATGGTATTGGGCAGGAGATGAGCGGCACCTGGTCTCCTCCAGACATGATGCTGCCCCCACCATGCTTCACTGTAGGGATGGTATTGGGCAGGTGATGAGCGGCGCCTGGTCTCCTCCAGACATGATGCTGCCACCACCATTCTTCACTGTAGGGATGTATTGGGCAGAGGATGAGCGGCGCCCGGTCTCCTCCAGACATGATGCTGCCCCCACCATGCTTCACTGTAGGGATGGTATTGGGTAGGTAATGAGCAGCGCCTGGTCTCCTCCAGACATGATGCTGCCACCACCATGCTTCACTGTAGGGATGGTATTGGGCAGGTGATGAGCGGCGCCTGGTCTCCTCCAGACATGATGCTGCCCCCACCATGCTTCACTGTAGGGATGGTATTGGGCAGGAGATGAGCGGCGCCTGGTCTCCTCCAGACATGATGCTGCCACCACCATGCTTCACTGTAAGGATGGTATGGGGCAGGTGATGAGCGGCACCTGCTCTCCTCCAGACATGATGCTGCACCACCATGCTTCACTGTAGGGATGGTATTGGGCAGGTGATGAGCGGCGCCTGGTCTCCTCCAGACATGATGCTGCCACCACCATGCTTCACTGTAAGGATGGTATGGGGCAGGTGATTAGCGGCGCCCGGTCTCCAGACATGATGCTGCCACTACCATGCTTTACTGTAGGGATGGTATTGGGCAGGTGATGAGCGGCGCCTGCTCTCCTCCAGACATGATGCTGCCCCACCATGCTTCACTGTAGGGATGGTATTGGACAGGTGATGAGCGGCGCCTGGTCTCCCCCAGACATGATGCTGCCACCACCATGCTTCACTGTAGGGATGGTACTGGGCAGGTGATGAGCGGCGCCTGCTCTCCTCCAGACATGATGCTGCCCCACCATGCTTCACTGTAGGGATGGTACTGGGCAGGTGATGAGCGGCGCCTGGTCTCCACCAGACATGAGGCTGCCACCACCATGCTTCACTGTAGGGATGGTATTGGGCAGGAGATGAGCGGTGCCTGGTCTCCTCCAGACATGATGCTGCCACCACCATGCTTCACTGTAGGGATGGTATTGGGCAGGAGATGAGCGGCGCCTGGTCTCCTCCAGACATGAGGCTGCCACCACCATGCTTCACTGTAGGGATGGTATTGGGCAGGAGATGAGCGGCGCCTGGTCCCCTCCAGACATGATGCTGCCACCACCATGCTTCACTGTAGGGATGATAATGGGCAGGAGATGAGCGGCGCCTGGTTCACTCAGGATCACCTCAATCCCTTGTGACCTCACAGGCTCTTCCGCCGTTTAGTGTACGCAGCTCTCAGCTCATCAGTAGACAGGAAATGCTTCTCAGCCGTTGTATCCAGGACAATCTCTAGACTGATACATTGTAACAAACTACATTTGTCTTGCCGACTGTAGATCTTGCAGAAGGTGTAGAATGCTTAGGATACAACTGTAACAAAACCTCAGTTCTGAGATGTAGATCAATAGGGTATTGTCGGTAAAGGAGGAGGTTTCCATTCAGTGTCAATAAGCAGAGATCTTATGTATGGTTTCTATATAACACGGGAATGGGCCACATTTGGTCCTAAATCTCCATCCACGTGTCATGTCCATATGGGGCTCAGTGTGGTGAATGCCAGCAGATGGCACAGCTGCCCCCCCGCCGGGTAGCTGCCCATGCCTTTACACAGAGAGAAGCCAGTACATGGGGGGTTAATAATGACGCTAACTTTTATCATTATGTTTGTTCTCATGGAAATGGCGCCGTAACCATCCGAAGTGCAGGTGTCATGGCCGCTGCCCTGTAATATCTCATTTACAGTCTCTGTGCCCTCACTACCAACGTCCCAAAAGCCAATGAAGCACAAAAAGAAGAGGCGCAGCAGCTGGCGGCTTATAATTGCATCGTTGGTGGGATGGGAAATGGACCATCTGTTGGGGCTGGAGCACAATGGTGCAGGCACGACAGGCATGATGTGGGCACATAATGGAGAGCAGGCGGGCACAGCACAAAGCGGGTCACTGACCCAGCACGGCTCCCCCGATACCTCTGCCCACCTGGGGGTCTGTGCCCACCGCGCCCTCTACACTGAGGAAAACAGACCCAAAGGAGCCCACGAGAGCCACGAGCTGCAGAACTGTTACAATGCACCAATCATCATACAAGCCATGTTCTATTATGCGCTGGAGAACAATAAGATGAAGGTTCTACCGCCACATAACACTGTAAAAAAGACACACGACCATCACAGGAGAGGAGGAGAGGACGAAGGAAGGAGGAGAGGATGCAGAGGAAGAGGAGAAGGAAGCGAGACAGGGGGTGAAGGAAGTGGGAAGGTAGAGGATAAAAAGAGGGGAGGATGAAGAAAGGAGGAGAAGAGAAGGGATGGGGAGAAAAGAGGATGAAGGAAGGGGGAAGTGATGAAGAAATGGCAAGAAGATGAAGGGGGATAATAAAAAAAGAAAGTAGGGGGAGAATGAAGGAAGTTGATGGAAGGAGAGGAAGACATGGCGGGGAATGAAAGAAGCAGAGGGGAAAAAGAAAGGGGGGATAAGGAGGAGAGTAGATGAAAAGGACAGGATGATGGAAAGAGAATAGAGAGGATAAAGAAAGAGGGAAGAAAGATGAAGAAAGGAGGAGAAGAGAAGATGACTAAAAGAGGGAAAGAGAAAGAAGGGAGATAAAAAAAAAGTGGGAAATTAGAGGATAAAGGGAGGGGAAGGGAGATGAAAGAAGCGGGAGGATGAAGGAAAGGAAGAAGGAGGAGAGGGGAGTTGAAAGAAGAAAAGGAGAAGATGAAGGAAAGCAAGAGAAGAGGATGAAGGAAGAGGAATGGGAGAGGATGAAGATAGAGGAAGAATGGGAGGGAAGTGAAGGAAGAGGAAAAAGAGGATGAAAGAAAGAGAGAGAGAAAGAGGAAATGATGAAGGAAGAAGAAAAGGAAAGGCTAAAGGAAGGTGAAGTGGAGATGAAGGAAGAAGTCTGGGAGAGGACAGATACTAAGGAAGGGAAGTGGATTAATGGAGGATGGAGAAAGGAATAGAGAATAGAGAAGAGGGACGGGAATAAATGAAGAGGAAGGGGAAAAGACAGGCCCTAAGGAAGGGAGAAGGGATGAAAGAAGGTGAAGGAGAAAGGATAAAATAATAGGGGGGGGGGGGGACTGGGACTAAGGAAGAGGGAAGGAACAAAGAAAAGGGAGAGGGGAGTTGAAGGAAGAGAAAGAAAAGATGATGAGGGAGAGGAAGGCAGAAGATGAAGGGGGAAGTAAAAGGGCAGAGAAAATGGAAGGAAGAGGGTATTTTGAGGAAGTGGAGGATGAAGGATGGTGAGAGGAAAGAATAAGGGAATGAGTGCAGAAAAGATGAAAGAATGGGAGGAGGAATGTAAGGGGCATAAGATGAATGAAGGGGAAAGGGAGAAGATGACGGAAGGCAGTGGGGAGACGAAGGAAGGGGGAGGGGAGAGGATGAAGTAAGTGTGGGGGGGGGGAGAGAGTACGGGGACCAAGGAATGGTGAAGGGAGAGGATAAAGGAAGGGGAGGTGAAAGGACCAAGGTGGACAAAGGGGAAAGGACAGGGAGGAAAACATAGGAAGGGGAGAAGAAAGGATTAAGGTGGGGAGGGAAGAGAAGAAAGTATGGGGTTGTGGATGAAGGAAGGTGGAGAGGTTGTCGTTTCCCATTATGGACCCAGAAAAAGGAAGAAAACCCTAAAATGAACCAATCAGCCCAGACTCAAAAATATAGTTCATAGTGGCACTATCCATGGGTATGAGGCTCTATCTATGGGTATGAGGCACTATCTATGGGTATGAGACACTATCTATGGGTGTGAGGCACTATCCATGGGTATGAGGCACTATCTATGGGTATGAGGCTCTATCTATGGGTATGAGACACTATCTATGGGTGTGAGGCACTATCTATGGGTATGAGGCACTATCCGTGAAGGATAAGGATACTCCAAGGAAGAATACACATTATACATGGAAAAAGAGGCACTATTCATAGAGAAAGAGACACTATCCATGGAGTAAGAGGCACCATCCGTGGAGAAAGAGGCGCTATGCATGGAAGAAAATGCATTACTGATGGAGGAAAAGACAATATCCATAGAAGAAGATGAACTATGCATGGAGGAAAAGGCACTATCTATGGAGAAAAATGCCATATCCAGGGGCAATATGTGGAAGGAGGCATCTACCTATGGGGGGAAAAAAAACACAATCAATGGAGGAAGTGGCAATATCAGGAAGAAGGGGGAAAAAGCATTATTCATGGAGAGAAATATACTTATGGAGGAAGAGGCAAAAGAAAGTGAAACTATCCATGGGGGAAAAGACATTCTCCATAGAGGAAGAGGCAATATCCATGGAAGAAGAATGCCTAACCATGGGGAAAGAGGCACTATCCATGTAGAAAGACACATTATAAATGGAGAAAGAGGAGCTATCGATGTGGACGGAGGCATCATCTATGGTGAAAGATACACTATATATGGAGGAAGAGATAATGTCCATGGAGGAAGAGGCATTATCTGTGCAGAAAGGGGCACGATCACTCACTGCCCACCGAAACGCTCTATAGAGCTTCTCTTCATTCCTCGTGCCTGTGAGTGTGGGAGGCGCGTTACCGCAGTACAAATACCGCCAAGTAAAGAGACTTATAGGGCGGCTATAGGCAGGAGGAATATATGAAGGGGATAATGTAGAGGACAACTGAATGAGTCCGGACATAGTGACTGTAAGCCAGAGGAATGTATGAAGGGGGTACTGGAGAGGAGGATGGGAAAATTGTAAAACCACAACATGGCATTATTAAAGTGATGAGGTACATCCATATTGCATGAAGAGGGGGTTAGTCATGCAGAGCGCTCCATGTCTGGGGGGCATTCGTGTGTAAAAAAAAATACTAATGATGACTAAATACTGTATGAAAAAAGAGGCACTATCCATGGAGGAAGAGGTAGTATCAATGGAGGAAGTGGCACTATCCATGGAGGAAGAGGCAGTATCCATGGAGGAAGAGGCAGTATCAATGGAAGAATAGGCAGTATCCATGGAGGAAGAGGCAGTATCCACAGAGGAAGAGGCAGTATCCATGGAGGAAGAGGTAGTATCCATGGAGGAAGAGGTAGTATCCATGGAGGAAGAGGCAGTATCCATGAAGGAAGAGACAATATCCATGAAGGAAGAGACAATATCCATGAAGGAAGAGACAATATCCATAGAGGTAGAGGTAGTATCCATAGAGGAAGAGACAATATTCATAGAGGAAGATGCATTATCAATGGAGGAAGAGGCCCTAACTGTAGAGTAACAGGAAGAAACACCATCCAAGAGGCACTATGCATGGGTATAAACTGGGTTAATCTACTCTGCGGCTACATACAAACTTCAATAGTGATAATCCCATATGGACACAAAGGGGCAGATTTATTAAAACCATGAAATATACAGTACAGACCAGAAGTTTGGACACCTTCTTCTCATTCACAGAGTTTTCTTTATTTTCATGACTATGACAATTGTAGATTCGCACTGAAGGCATCAAAACTATGAATTAACACATGTGAAATTATATCCATAACAAAAAAGTGTGAAACAACTGAAAATATGTCATATTCTAGGTTCTTCAAAGTAGCCACCTTTTGCTTTGATTACTGCTTTGCACACTCTTGGCATTCTCTTGATGAGCTTCAAGAGGTAGTCACCTGAAATGGTCTTCCAACAGTCTTGAAGGAGTTCCCAGAGATGCTCAGCACTTGTTGGCCCTTTTGCCTTCACTCTGCGGTCCAGCTCACCCCAAACCATCTCGATTGGGTTCAGGTCCGGTGACTGTGGAGGTCAGGTCATCTGGCGCAGCACCCCATCACTCTCCTTCATGGTCAAATAGCCCTTACACAGCCTGGAGGTGTTTGGGGTCATTGTCCTGTTGAAAAATAAATGATGGTCCAACTAAACGCAAACCGGATGGAATAGCATGCCGCTGCAAGATGCTGTGGTAGCCATGCTGGTTCAGTATGCCTTCAATTTTGAATAAATCCCCAACAGTGTCACCAGCAAAGCACCCCCCACACCATCACACCTCCTCCTCCATGCTTCACGGTGGGAACCAGGCATGTAGAGTCCATCCGGTCACCTTTTCTGCGTCGCACAAAGACACGGTGGTTGGAACCAAAGATCTCAAATTTGGACTTATCAGACCAAAGCACAGATTTCCACTGGTCTAATGTCCATTCCTTGTGTTCTTTAGCCCAAACAAGTCTCTTCTGCTTGTTGCCTGTCCTTAGCAGTGGTTTCCTAGCAGATCTTCTACCATGAAGGCCTGATTCACACAGTCTCCTCCTAACAGTTGTTCTAGAGATGAGTCTGCTGCTAGAACTCTGTGTGGCATTGACCTGGTCTCTAATCTGAGCTGCTGTTAACCTGCGATTTCTGAGGCTGGTGACTCGGATGAACTTCTCCTCCGCAGCAGAGGTGACTCTTGGTCTTCCTTTCCTGGGGCGGTCCGCATGTGAGCCAGTTTCTTTGTAGCGCTTGATGGTTTTTGTGACTGCACTTGGGGACACTTTCAAAGTTTTCCCAATTTTTCGGACTGACTGACCTTCATTTCTTAAAGTATTGATGGCCGCTCGTTTTTCTTTACTTAGCTGCTTTTTTCTTGCCATAATACAAATTCTAACAGTCTATTCAGTAGGACTATCAGCTGTGTATCCACCTGACTTCTCCGCAACGCAACCGATGGTCCCAACCCCATTTATAAGGCAAGAAATCCCACTTATTACACCTGACAGGGCACACCTGTGAAGTGAAGACCATTTCAGGTGACTACCTCTGGAAGCTCATCAAGAGAATGCCAAGAGTGTGCAAAGCAGTAATCAAAGCAAAAGGTGGCTACTGTGAAGAACCTAGAATATGACAGATTTTCAGTTGTTTCACACTTTTTTGTTATGTATATAATTCCACATGTGATAATTCATAGTTTTGATGCCTTCAGTGCGAATCTACAATTGTCATAGTCATGAAAATAAAGAAAACTCTTTGAATGAGAAGAAGGTGGTCCAAACTTCTGGTCTGTACTGTATATATATATATATATATACCGCACAGTACCACTTCTCCTGTATATATACACTGCACAGTACCACTTCTCCTGTATATATACACTGCACAGTACCACTTCTCCTGTATATATATATACCGCACAGTACCACTCCTCCTATATATATATATACCGCACAGTACCACTTCTCTTCTGTATATATATACACCGCACAGTACCACTCCTCTCCTGTATATATATACCGCACAGTACCACTTCTCCTGTATATATATACACCGCACAGTACCACTCCTCCTGTATATATATACACCGCACAGTACCACTTCTCTCCTGTATATATATACACCGCACAGTACCACTCCTCTCCTGTATATATATACCGCACAGTACCACTTCTCCTGTATATATATACCGCACAGTACCACTCCTCCTGTATATATATATACCGCACAGTACCACTCCTCCTGTATATATATATACCGCACAGTACCACTTCTCTCCTGTATATATATATACACTGCACAGTACCACTTCTCCTGTATAATATATATACCGCACAGTACCACTCCTCGCCTGTATATATACACATACCGCACAGTACCAACTCCTCCTATAATATATAGATACCGCACAGTACCACTTCTCCCTGTATTAGATAAACAGTCCGCACAGTAACCACTCCTCTCGCTGTATATATATATCCCGCACAGGGTAGCCGACTTCGCCTGTTATATATATGACAACCACAGCACAGTACCACTCCTC